>NW_028124828.1:0-99625 GCF_965194825.1 Balaenoptera physalus | reverse complement strand
GATTCTGGAAGACTGTGGCCAAGGAACATGATATCGGTTTGATTCTGGAACCCTGTGTCCTGGGAACAAGACTGAGGTTTGCTTCTGGACGCCTGTGGGCTGGGAACATGACATCGGCTGGATTCTGGAACCCTGTGGCCTGGGAACATGACTGAGGTTTGTTTCTGGAAGCCTGTTCCCTGGGAACATGACTGAGGTTTGATTCTGGAACCATGTGTCCTGGGAATATGACTGAGGTTTGATTCTGGAAACCATTGGCCTGGGAACATGACTGATGTTAGATTGTGGAATCCTGTGGCCTGGGAACATGACATCGGTGGATTCTGGAACCCTGTGGCCTGGAAACATGAGAACGGTTTGATTCTTTAACCCTGTGGCCTGGGAACATGTCTGAGGTTTGATGGTGGAAACTTGTGGCCTGGCAACATGACTGACGTTTGATCCTGGAAGACTCTTGCCACGGAACATGATATCGGGTTGATTGTGGAAACCTGTGTCCTGGGAACAAGACTGAGGTTTGCTTCTGGAACCCTGTGGCCTGGGAACATGACTGAGGTTTCTTTCTGGATGCCTGTTCCCTGGGAACATGACTGAGGTTTGATTCTGGACACCTGTCTCTTGGGAGCATGACTGAGGTCTGATTTTTGAAACCTATGGCCTGGGAACATGACTGAGGTTTGATTCTGGAACCATGTGCCCTGGGAATATGACTGAAATTTGATTATGGAAACCATTGGCCTGGGAACATGACTGATGTTAGATTGTGGAATCCTGTGGCCTGGGAACATGACATCGGTTTGGATTTTGGTACCCTGTTGCCTGGGAACATGAAATCGTTTTGATTCTGGAAACCCGTGGCCTGGGAATATGACTGAGGTTTGACCGTGGTACCCTATGTCCTGGCAACAAGACTGAGGTTTGATTCTGGAAGACTGTGGCCAGGGAATATGATATCGGGTTGATTCTGGAACCCTGTGTCCGGGGAACAAGACTGAGGTTTGCTTCTGGAACCCTGTTCCCTGGGAACATGACTGAGTTTTGATTCTGCACACCTGTGTCCTGGGACCATGACTGAGGTTTGATTGTTGAAACCTGTGGCCTGCGAACATGACTGAGGTTTGATTCTGGAACCATGTGTCCTGGGAATATGACTGAGGTTTGATTCTGGAAACCTGTGGCCTGGGAAAATGACTGAGGTTTCATTGTGGAAACATGTGTCCTGGAATCATGTGTGTGGTTTGATGGCGGAACACTCTGGCCTGGCAAAATGACTGAGGCTTGATTCTGGAACCCTGTGGCCTGAGAACTTGACTGAGGTTTGATTGCAGAAACCTGTGGACTGGCAACATGACTGAGGCTTGATTCTGGAACCCTGTCGCCTGGGAACATGAATGAGGTTTGATTGTGGAACCCTGTGGCCTGGGAACATGACAGAGATTTGATTCTGGACACCTGTGTCCTAGGAACAAGACTGAGGTTTGATTGTTGAAACCTGTGGCCTGCGAATATGACTGAGGTTTGACTCTGGAACCATGTGTCTTGGGAATATGACTGAGGTTTGATTCTGGAAACCATTGGCCTGGGAACATGACTGATGTTAGATTGTGGAATCCTGTGGCCTTGGAACATGACATCGGTTTGGATCCTGGTACCCTGTTGCCTGGGAACATGAAATCGGTTTGATTCTGGAAACCTGTGGCCTGGGTATATGACTGAGGTTTGATGGTGGTACCCTATGGCCTGGCAACAAGAGTGAGTTTTGATTCTGGATCCCTGTGGCCTGGGAACATGACTGAGGCGTGATTCTGGAAAACTGTGGCCTGGAAACATGACATCTGTTTAGATAGTGGAATACTGTGCCCTGGGATCCTGACTGAGCCTTGGTTCTGGAACCCTGTGGACTGGGAACATGACTGAGGTTTTATTTTGGAACCCTGTAGCCTGGGAACATAACTGAGGATTGATTCTGGAACGCTATGGCCTGGGAACATGACCTCGGTGGATTCTGGAATCCTGTGGCCTGGGAACATGAGAACGGTTTGACTCTGGAACCCTGTGGCCTGGGAACATGTCTGAGGTTTGTTGGTGGAAACCTGTGGGCTGGCAACATGACGGAGGTTTGAGTCTGGAAGACTGTGGCCAGGGAACATGATATTGGGTTGATTCTGGAAACCTGTATCCTGGGAACAAGACTGAGGTTTGCTGGTGGAACCCTGTGGCCTCGGAACATGACATCGGTTGGATTTTGGAACCCTGTAGCCTGGGAACATGACTGAAGTTTGATTGTGGAACCCTGTTGCCTGGGAACATGACAGAGATTTGTTTCTGGAAGCCTGTTCCCTGAGAACATGACTGAGGTTTGATTCTGGACACCTGTGGCCTGGGAATATGTCTGAGGTTTGATTGTTGAAACCTGTGGCCTGCGAACATGACTGAGGTTTGATTCTGGATCCATGTGTCCTGGGAATATGACTGAGGTTTGATTCTGGAAACCTGTGGCCTGGGAAAATCACTTAGGATTCATTGTCGAAACATTTGGCCTGGGATCATGACTGAGGTTTGATGGTGGAAAACTCTGGCCTGGCAAAATGACTGAGGCTTGATTCTGGAACCCTATGGCCTGGGAACTTGACTGAGGTTTGATGGCAGAAACCTGTGGACTGGCAACATGACTGAGGATTGACTGTGGAACCCTGTGTCCTGGAAACATGACTGTGGTCTGGTACTTGAAAACCATGGCCTGGGAACTTGACATTGGTTTGATTCTGGAACCCTGTGTCCTAGGAACATGATTGAGGTTTGATGGAGGAACCCTGTGTGCAGGGAACATGACTGAGGCTTGATGGTGGAACCCTGTGGCCTGGCAACAGGACTGAGGTTTGATGGTGGAACCCTGTTGCCTGGCAAGATGACTTAGGTTTGACTGTGGAACACTCTGGCCTGGGAACATGACTGAGGCTTTATGGTGAAACCGTGGCATGGCAATAGGACTGAGGTTTGATTGTGGATCCCTCTGGCCTGGGAATATGACTGAGCTTTAATTGTGGAACCTGTGGGCTGTGAACATGACTGGGATATATTTTTGAAACCTGTGTCTAGGGAACATGACTGAGGTTTTATTCTGGAACCCTGTGTCCTGGGAATATGACTGAGGTTTGACTATGGAAACCATTGACCTGTGAACATGAGTGATGTTAGATTGTGGAATACTGTGGCCTGGGAACATGACATCGGTTTGGATTCTGGTACCCTGTTGCCTGGGAATATGAAATCGGTTTGATTCTGGAAACCTGTGGCCTGGAAATATGACTGAGGTTTGATGGTGGTACCCTATGGCCTGGCAAGATGACTTAGGTTTGATTGTGGAACACTCAGGCCTGGGAACATGACTGAGGCTTGATGGTGGAACCCTGTGTCCTGGGAACATGAGAACGGTTTGATTCTGGAAACCTGTGGCCTTTGGAACATGTCTGCGGTTTGATGGTGGAAACCTGTGGCCTGGTAACATGACTGAGGTTTGATTCTGGAAGACTGTGGCCAAGGAACATGATATCGGTTTGATTCTGGAACCCTGTGTCCTGGGAACAAGACTGAGGTTTGCTTCTGGACGCCTGTGGGCTGGGAACATGACATCGGCTGGATTCTGGAACCCTGTGGCCTGGGAACATGACTGAGGTTTGTTTCTGGAAGCCTGTTCCCTGGGAACATGACTGAGGTTTGATTCTGGAACCATGTGTCCTGGGAATATGACTGAGGTTTGATTCTGGAAACCATTGGCCTGGGAACATGACTGATGTTAGATTGTGGAATCCTGTGGCCTGGGAACATGACATCGGTGGATTCTGGAACCCTGTGGCCTGGAAACATGAGAACGGTTTGATTCTTTAACCCTGTGGCCTGGGAACATGTCTGAGGTTTGATGGTGGAAACTTGTGGCCTGGCAACATGACTGACGTTTGATCCTGGAAGACTCTTGCCACGGAACATGATATCGGGTTGATTGTGGAAACCTGTGTCCTGGGAACAAGACTGAGGTTTGCTTCTGGAACCCTGTGGCCTGGGAACATGACTGAGGTTTCTTTCTGGATGCCTGTTCCCTGGGAACATGACTGAGGTTTGATTCTGGACACCTGTCTCTTGGGAGCATGACTGAGGTCTGATTTTTGAAACCTATGGCCTGGGAACATGACTGAGGTTTGATTCTGGAACCATGTGCCCTGGGAATATGACTGAAATTTGATTATGGAAACCATTGGCCTGGGAACATGACTGATGTTAGATTGTGGAATCCTGTGGCCTGGGAACATGACATCGGTTTGGATTTTGGTACCCTGTTGCCTGGGAACATGAAATCGTTTTGATTCTGGAAACCCGTGGCCTGGGAATATGACTGAGGTTTGACCGTGGTACCCTATGTCCTGGCAACAAGACTGAGGTTTGATTCTGGAAGACTGTGGCCAGGGAATATGATATCGGGTTGATTCTGGAACCCTGTGTCCGGGGAACAAGACTGAGGTTTGCTTCTGGAACCCTGTTCCCTGGGAACATGACTGAGTTTTGATTCTGCACACCTGTGTCCTGGGACCATGACTGAGGTTTGATTGTTGAAACCTGTGGCCTGCGAACATGACTGAGGTTTGATTCTGGAACCATGTGTCCTGGGAATATGACTGAGGTTTGATTCTGGAAACCTGTGGCCTGGGAAAATGACTGAGGTTTCATTGTGGAAACATGTGTCCTGGAATCATGTGTGTGGTTTGATGGCGGAACACTCTGGCCTGGCAAAATGACTGAGGCTTGATTCTGGAACCCTGTGGCCTGAGAACTTGACTGAGGTTTGATTGCAGAAACCTGTGGACTGGCAACATGACTGAGGCTTGATTCTGGAACCCTGTCGCCTGGGAACATGAATGAGGTTTGATTGTGGAACCCTGTGGCCTGGGAACATGACAGAGATTTGATTCTGGACACCTGTGTCCTAGGAACAAGACTGAGGTTTGATTGTTGAAACCTGTGGCCTGCGAATATGACTGAGGTTTGACTCTGGAACCATGTGTCTTGGGAATATGACTGAGGTTTGATTCTGGAAACCATTGGCCTGGGAACATGACTGATGTTAGATTGTGGAATCCTGTGGCCTTGGAACATGACATCGGTTTGGATCCTGGTACCCTGTTGCCTGGGAACATGAAATCGGTTTGATTCTGGAAACCTGTGGCCTGGGTATATGACTGAGGTTTGATGGTGGTACCCTATGGCCTGGCAACAAGAGTGAGTTTTGATTCTGGATCCCTGTGGCCTGGGAACATGACTGAGGCGTGATTCTGGAAAACTGTGGCCTGGAAACATGACATCTGTTTAGATAGTGGAATACTGTGCCCTGGGATCCTGACTGAGCCTTGGTTCTGGAACCCTGTGGACTGGGAACATGACTGAGGTTTTATTTTGGAACCCTGTAGCCTGGGAACATAACTGAGGATTGATTCTGGAACGCTATGGCCTGGGAACATGACCTCGGTGGATTCTGGAATCCTGTGGCCTGGGAACATGAGAACGGTTTGACTCTGGAACCCTGTGGCCTGGGAACATGTCTGAGGTTTGTTGGTGGAAACCTGTGGGCTGGCAACATGACTGAGGTTTGAGTCTGGAAGACTGTGGCCAGGGAACATGATATTGGGTTGATTCTGGAAACCTGTATCCTGGGAACAAGACTGAGGTTTGCTGGTGGAACCCTGTGGCCTCGGAACATGACATCGGTTGGATTTTGGAACCCTGTAGCCTGGGAACATGACTGAAGTTTGATTGTGGAACCCTGTTGCCTGGGAACATGACAGAGATTTGTTTCTGGAAGCCTGTTCCCTGAGAACATGACTGAGGTTTGATTCTGGACACCTGTGGCCTGGGAATATGTCTGAGGTTTGATTGTTGAAACCTGTGGCCTGCGAACATGACTGAGGTTTGATTCTGGATCCATGTGTCCTGGGAATATGACTGAGGTTTGATTCTGGAAACCTGTGGCCTGGGAAAATCACTTAGGATTCATTGTCGAAACATTTGGCCTGGGATCATGACTGAGGTTTGATGGTGGAAAACTCTGGCCTGGCAAAATGACTGAGGCTTGATTCTGGAACCCTATGGCCTGGGAACTTGACTGAGGTTTGATGGCAGAAACCTGTGGACTGGCAACATGACTGAGGATTGACTGTGGAACCCTGTGTCCTGGAAACATGACTGTGGTCTGGTACTTGAAAACCATGGCCTGGGAACTTGACATTGGTTTGATTCTGGAACCCTGTGTCCTAGGAACATGATTGAGGTTTGATGGAGGAACCCTGTGTGCAGGGAACATGACTGAGGCTTGATGGTGGAACCCTGTGGCCTGGCAACAGGACTGAGGTTTGATGGTGGAACCCTGTTGCCTGGCAAGATGACTTAGGTTTGACTGTGGAACACTCTGGCCTGGGAACATGACTGAGGCTTTATGGTGAAACCGTGGCATGGCAATAGGACTGAGGTTTGATTGTGGATCCCTCTGGCCTGGGAATATGACTGAGCTTTAATTGTGGAACCTGTGGGCTGTGAACATGACTGGGATATATTTTTGAAACCTGTGTCTAGGGAACATGACTGAGGTTTTATTCTGGAACCCTGTGTCCTGGGAATATGACTGAGGTTTGATTATGGAAACCATTGACCTGTGAACATGAGTGATGTTAGATTGTGGAATACTGTGGCCTGGGAACATGACATCGGTTTGGATTCTGGTACCCTGTTGCCTGGGAATATGAAATCGGTTTGATTCTGGAAACCTGTGGCCTGGAAATATGACTGAGGTTTGATGGTGGTACCCTATGGCCTGGCAAGATGACTTAGGTTTGATTGTGGAACACTCAGGCCTGGGAACATGACTGAGGCTTGATGGTGGAACCCTGTGTCCTGGGAACATGAGAACGGTTTGATTCTGGAAACCTGTGGCCTTTGGAACATGTCTGCGGTTTGATGGTGGAAACCTGTGGCCTGGTAACATGACTGAGGTTTGATTCTGGAAGACTGTGGCCAAGGAACATGATATCGGTTTGATTCTGGAACCCTGTGTCCTGGGAACAAGACTGAGGTTTGCTTCTGGACGCCTGTGGGCTGGGAACATGACATCGGCTGGATTCTGGAACCCTGTGGCCTGGGAACATGACTGAGGTTTGTTTCTGGAAGCCTGTTCCCTGGGAACATGACTGAGGTTTGATTCTGGAACCATGTGTCCTGGGAATATGACTGAGGTTTGATTCTGGAAACCATTGGCCTGGGAACATGACTGATGTTAGATTGTGGAATCCTGTGGCCTGGGAACATGACATCGGTGGATTCTGGAACCCTGTGGCCTGGAAACATGAGAACGGTTTGATTCTTTAACCCTGTGGCCTGGGAACATGTCTGAGGTTTGATGGTGGAAACTTGTGGCCTGGCAACATGACTGACGTTTGATCCTGGAAGACTCTTGCCACGGAACATGATATCGGGTTGATTGTGGAAACCTGTGTCCTGGGAACAAGACTGAGGTTTGCTTCTGGAACCCTGTGGCCTGGGAACATGACTGAGGTTTCTTTCTGGATGCCTGTTCCCTGGGAACATGACTGAGGTTTGATTCTGGACACCTGTCTCTTGGGAGCATGACTGAGGTCTGATTTTTGAAACCTATGGCCTGGGAACATGACTGAGGTTTGATTCTGGAACCATGTGCCCTGGGAATATGACTGAAATTTGATTATGGAAACCATTGGCCTGGGAACATGACTGATGTTAGATTGTGGAATCCTGTGGCCTGGGAACATGACATCGGTTTGGATTTTGGTACCCTGTTGCCTGGGAACATGAAATCGTTTTGATTCTGGAAACCCGTGGCCTGGGAATATGACTGAGGTTTGACCGTGGTACCCTATGTCCTGGCAACAAGACTGAGGTTTGATTCTGGAAGACTGTGGCCAGGGAATATGATATCGGGTTGATTCTGGAACCCTGTGTCCGGGGAACAAGACTGAGGTTTGCTTCTGGAACCCTGTTCCCTGGGAACATGACTGAGTTTTGATTCTGCACACCTGTGTCCTGGGACCATGACTGAGGTTTGATTGTTGAAACCTGTGGCCTGCGAACATGACTGAGGTTTGATTCTGGAACCATGTGTCCTGGGAATATGACTGAGGTTTGATTCTGGAAACCTGTGGCCTGGGAAAATGACTGAGGTTTCATTGTGGAAACATGTGTCCTGGAATCATGTGTGTGGTTTGATGGCGGAACACTCTGGCCTGGCAAAATGACTGAGGCTTGATTCTGGAACCCTGTGGCCTGAGAACTTGACTGAGGTTTGATTGCAGAAACCTGTGGACTGGCAACATGACTGAGGCTTGATTCTGGAACCCTGTCGCCTGGGAACATGAATGAGGTTTGATTGTGGAACCCTGTGGCCTGGGAACATGACAGAGATTTGATTCTGGACACCTGTGTCCTAGGAACAAGACTGAGGTTTGATTGTTGAAACCTGTGGCCTGCGAATATGACTGAGGTTTGACTCTGGAACCATGTGTCTTGGGAATATGACTGAGGTTTGATTCTGGAAACCATTGGCCTGGGAACATGACTGATGTTAGATTGTGGAATCCTGTGGCCTTGGAACATGACATCGGTTTGGATCCTGGTACCCTGTTGCCTGGGAACATGAAATCGGTTTGATTCTGGAAACCTGTGGCCTGGGTATATGACTGAGGTTTGATGGTGGTACCCTATGGCCTGGCAACAAGAGTGAGTTTTGATTCTGGATCCCTGTGGCCTGGGAACATGACTGAGGCGTGATTCTGGAAAACTGTGGCCTGGAAACATGACATCTGTTTAGATAGTGGAATACTGTGCCCTGGGATCCTGACTGAGCCTTGGTTCTGGAACCCTGTGGACTGGGAACATGACTGAGGTTTTATTTTGGAACCCTGTAGCCTGGGAACATAACTGAGGATTGATTCTGGAACGCTATGGCCTGGGAACATGACCTCGGTGGATTCTGGAATCCTGTGGCCTGGGAACATGAGAACGGTTTGACTCTGGAACCCTGTGGCCTGGGAACATGTCTGAGGTTTGTTGGTGGAAACCTGTGGGCTGGCAACATGACGGAGGTTTGAGTCTGGAAGACTGTGGCCAGGGAACATGATATTGGGTTGATTCTGGAAACCTGTATCCTGGGAACAAGACTGAGGTTTGCTGGTGGAACCCTGTGGCCTCGGAACATGACATCGGTTGGATTTTGGAACCCTGTAGCCTGGGAACATGACTGAAGTTTGATTGTGGAACCCTGTTGCCTGGGAACATGACAGAGATTTGTTTCTGGAAGCCTGTTCCCTGAGAACATGACTGAGGTTTGATTCTGGACACCTGTGGCCTGGGAATATGTCTGAGGTTTGATTGTTGAAACCTGTGGCCTGCGAACATGACTGAGGTTTGATTCTGGATCCATGTGTCCTGGGAATATGACTGAGGTTTGATTCTGGAAACCTGTGGCCTGGGAAAATCACTTAGGATTCATTGTCGAAACATTTGGCCTGGGATCATGACTGAGGTTTGATGGTGGAAAACTCTGGCCTGGCAAAATGACTGAGGCTTGATTCTGGAACCCTATGGCCTGGGAACTTGACTGAGGTTTGATGGCAGAAACCTGTGGACTGGCAACATGACTGAGGATTGACTGTGGAACCCTGTGTCCTGGAAACATGACTGTGGTCTGGTACTTGAAAACCATGGCCTGGGAACTTGACATTGGTTTGATTCTGGAACCCTGTGTCCTAGGAACATGATTGAGGTTTGATGGAGGAACCCTGTGTGCAGGGAACATGACTGAGGCTTGATGGTGGAACCCTGTGGCCTGGCAACAGGACTGAGGTTTGATGGTGGAACCCTGTTGCCTGGCAAGATGACTTAGGTTTGACTGTGGAACACTCTGGCCTGGGAACATGACTGAGGCTTTATGGTGAAACCGTGGCATGGCAATAGGACTGAGGTTTGATTGTGGATCCCTCTGGCCTGGGAATATGACTGAGCTTTAATTGTGGAACCTGTGGGCTGTGAACATGACTGGGATATATTTTTGAAACCTGTGTCTAGGGAACATGACTGAGGTTTTATTCTGGAACCCTGTGTCCTGGGAATATGACTGAGGTTTGACTATGGAAACCATTGACCTGTGAACATGAGTGATGTTAGATTGTGGAATACTGTGGCCTGGGAACATGACATCGGTTTGGATTCTGGTACCCTGTTGCCTGGGAATATGAAATCGGTTTGATTCTGGAAACCTGTGGCCTGGAAATATGACTGAGGTTTGATGGTGGTACCCTATGGCCTGGCAAGATGACTTAGGTTTGATTGTGGAACACTCAGGCCTGGGAACATGACTGAGGCTTGATGGTGGAACCCTGTGTCCTGGGAACATGAGAACGGTTTGATTCTGGAAACCTGTGGCCTTTGGAACATGTCTGCGGTTTGATGGTGGAAACCTGTGGCCTGGTAACATGACTGAGGTTTGATTCTGGAAGACTGTGGCCAAGGAACATGATATCGGTTTGATTCTGGAACCCTGTGTCCTGGGAACAAGACTGAGGTTTGCTTCTGGACGCCTGTGGGCTGGGAACATGACATCGGCTGGATTCTGGAACCCTGTGGCCTGGGAACATGACTGAGGTTTGTTTCTGGAAGCCTGTTCCCTGGGAACATGACTGAGGTTTGATTCTGGAACCATGTGTCCTGGGAATATGACTGAGGTTTGATTCTGGAAACCATTGGCCTGGGAACATGACTGATGTTAGATTGTGGAATCCTGTGGCCTGGGAACATGACATCGGTGGATTCTGGAACCCTGTGGCCTGGAAACATGAGAACGGTTTGATTCTTTAACCCTGTGGCCTGGGAACATGTCTGAGGTTTGATGGTGGAAACTTGTGGCCTGGCAACATGACTGACGTTTGATCCTGGAAGACTCTTGCCACGGAACATGATATCGGGTTGATTGTGGAAACCTGTGTCCTGGGAACAAGACTGAGGTTTGCTTCTGGAACCCTGTGGCCTGGGAACATGACTGAGGTTTCTTTCTGGATGCCTGTTCCCTGGGAACATGACTGAGGTTTGATTCTGGACACCTGTCTCTTGGGAGCATGACTGAGGTCTGATTTTTGAAACCTATGGCCTGGGAACATGACTGAGGTTTGATTCTGGAACCATGTGCCCTGGGAATATGACTGAAATTTGATTATGGAAACCATTGGCCTGGGAACATGACTGATGTTAGATTGTGGAATCCTGTGGCCTGGGAACATGACATCGGTTTGGATTTTGGTACCCTGTTGCCTGGGAACATGAAATCGTTTTGATTCTGGAAACCCGTGGCCTGGGAATATGACTGAGGTTTGACCGTGGTACCCTATGTCCTGGCAACAAGACTGAGGTTTGATTCTGGAAGACTGTGGCCAGGGAATATGATATCGGGTTGATTCTGGAACCCTGTGTCCGGGGAACAAGACTGAGGTTTGCTTCTGGAACCCTGTTCCCTGGGAACATGACTGAGTTTTGATTCTGCACACCTGTGTCCTGGGACCATGACTGAGGTTTGATTGTTGAAACCTGTGGCCTGCGAACATGACTGAGGTTTGATTCTGGAACCATGTGTCCTGGGAATATGACTGAGGTTTGATTCTGGAAACCTGTGGCCTGGGAAAATGACTGAGGTTTCATTGTGGAAACATGTGTCCTGGAATCATGTGTGTGGTTTGATGGCGGAACACTCTGGCCTGGCAAAATGACTGAGGCTTGATTCTGGAACCCTGTGGCCTGAGAACTTGACTGAGGTTTGATTGCAGAAACCTGTGGACTGGCAACATGACTGAGGCTTGATTCTGGAACCCTGTCGCCTGGGAACATGAATGAGGTTTGATTGTGGAACCCTGTGGCCTGGGAACATGACAGAGATTTGATTCTGGACACCTGTGTCCTAGGAACAAGACTGAGGTTTGATTGTTGAAACCTGTGGCCTGCGAATATGACTGAGGTTTGACTCTGGAACCATGTGTCTTGGGAATATGACTGAGGTTTGATTCTGGAAACCATTGGCCTGGGAACATGACTGATGTTAGATTGTGGAATCCTGTGGCCTTGGAACATGACATCGGTTTGGATCCTGGTACCCTGTTGCCTGGGAACATGAAATCGGTTTGATTCTGGAAACCTGTGGCCTGGGTATATGACTGAGGTTTGATGGTGGTACCCTATGGCCTGGCAACAAGACTGAGTTTTGATTCTGGATCCCTGTGGCCTGGGAACATGACTGAGGCGTGATTCTGGAAAACTGTGGCCTGGAAACATGACATCTGTTTAGATAGTGGAATACTGTGCCCTGGGATCCTGACTGAGCCTTGGTTCTGGAACCCTGTGGACTGGGAACATGACTGAGGTTTTATTTTGGAACCCTGTAGCCTGGGAACATAACTGAGGATTGATTCTGGAACGCTATGGCCTGGGAACATGACCTCGGTGGATTCTGGAATCCTGTGGCCTGGGAACATGAGAACGGTTTGACTCTGGAACCCTGTGGCCTGGGAACATGTCTGAGGTTTGTTGGTGGAAACCTGTGGGCTGGCAACATGACTGAGGTTTGAGTCTGGAAGACTGTGGCCAGGGAACATGATATTGGGTTGATTCTGGAAACCTGTATCCTGGGAACAAGACTGAGGTTTGCTGGTGGAACCCTGTGGCCTCGGAACATGACATCGGTTGGATTTTGGAACCCTGTAGCCTGGGAACATGACTGAAGTTTGATTGTGGAACCCTGTTGCCTGGGAACATGACAGAGATTTGTTTCTGGAAGCCTGTTCCCTGAGAACATGACTGAGGTTTGATTCTGGACACCTGTGGCCTGGGAATATGTCTGAGGTTTGATTGTTGAAACCTGTGGCCTGCGAACATGACTGAGGTTTGATTCTGGATCCATGTGTCCTGGGAATATGACTGAGGTTTGATTCTGGAAACCTGTGGCCTGGGAAAATCACTTAGGATTCATTGTCGAAACATTTGGCCTGGGATCATGACTGAGGTTTGATGGTGGAAAACTCTGGCCTGGCAAAATGACTGAGGCTTGATTCTGGAACCCTATGGCCTGGGAACTTGACTGAGGTTTGATGGCAGAAACCTGTGGACTGGCAACATGACTGAGGATTGACTGTGGAACCCTGTGTCCTGGAAACATGACTGTGGTCTGGTACTTGAAAACCATGGCCTGGGAACTTGACATTGGTTTGATTCTGGAACCCTGTGTCCTAGGAACATGATTGAGGTTTGATGGAGGAACCCTGTGTGCAGGGAACATGACTGAGGCTTGATGGTGGAACCCTGTGGCCTGGCAACAGGACTGAGGTTTGATGGTGGAACCCTGTTGCCTGGCAAGATGACTTAGGTTTGACTGTGGAACACTCTGGCCTGGGAACATGACTGAGGCTTTATGGTGAAACCGTGGCATGGCAATAGGACTGAGGTTTGATTGTGGATCCCTCTGGCCTGGGAATATGACTGAGCTTTAATTGTGGAACCTGTGGGCTGTGAACATGACTGGGATATATTTTTGAAACCTGTGTCTAGGGAACATGACTGAGGTTTTATTCTGGAACCCTGTGTCCTGGGAATATGACTGAGGTTTGACTATGGAAACCATTGACCTGTGAACATGAGTGATGTTAGATTGTGGAATACTGTGGCCTGGGAACATGACATCGGTTTGGATTCTGGTACCCTGTTGCCTGGGAATATGAAATCGGTTTGATTCTGGAAACCTGTGGCCTGGAAATATGACTGAGGTTTGATGGTGGTACCCTATGGCCTGGCAAGATGACTTAGGTTTGATTGTGGAACACTCAGGCCTGGGAACATGACTGAGGCTTGATGGTGGAACCCTGTGTCCTGGGAACATGAGAACGGTTTGATTCTGGAAACCTGTGGCCTTTGGAACATGTCTGCGGTTTGATGGTGGAAACCTGTGGCCTGGTAACATGACTGAGGTTTGATTCTGGAAGACTGTGGCCAAGGAACATGATATCGGTTTGATTCTGGAACCCTGTGTCCTGGGAACAAGACTGAGGTTTGCTTCTGGACGCCTGTGGGCTGGGAACATGACATCGGCTGGATTCTGGAACCCTGTGGCCTGGGAACATGACTGAGGTTTGTTTCTGGAAGCCTGTTCCCTGGGAACATGACTGAGGTTTGATTCTGGAACCATGTGTCCTGGGAATATGACTGAGGTTTGATTCTGGAAACCATTGGCCTGGGAACATGACTGATGTTAGATTGTGGAATCCTGTGGCCTGGGAACATGACATCGGTGGATTCTGGAACCCTGTGGCCTGGAAACATGAGAACGGTTTGATTCTTTAACCCTGTGGCCTGGGAACATGTCTGAGGTTTGATGGTGGAAACTTGTGGCCTGGCAACATGACTGACGTTTGATCCTGGAAGACTCTTGCCACGGAACATGATATCGGGTTGATTGTGGAAACCTGTGTCCTGGGAACAAGACTGAGGTTTGCTTCTGGAACCCTGTGGCCTGGGAACATGACTGAGGTTTCTTTCTGGATGCCTGTTCCCTGGGAACATGACTGAGGTTTGATTCTGGACACCTGTCTCTTGGGAGCATGACTGAGGTCTGATTTTTGAAACCTATGGCCTGGGAACATGACTGAGGTTTGATTCTGGAACCATGTGCCCTGGGAATATGACTGAAATTTGATTATGGAAACCATTGGCCTGGGAACATGACTGATGTTAGATTGTGGAATCCTGTGGCCTGGGAACATGACATCGGTTTGGATTTTGGTACCCTGTTGCCTGGGAACATGAAATCGTTTTGATTCTGGAAACCCGTGGCCTGGGAATATGACTGAGGTTTGACCGTGGTACCCTATGTCCTGGCAACAAGACTGAGGTTTGATTCTGGAAGACTGTGGCCAGGGAATATGATATCGGGTTGATTCTGGAACCCTGTGTCCGGGGAACAAGACTGAGGTTTGCTTCTGGAACCCTGTTCCCTGGGAACATGACTGAGTTTTGATTCTGCACACCTGTGTCCTGGGACCATGACTGAGGTTTGATTGTTGAAACCTGTGGCCTGCGAACATGACTGAGGTTTGATTCTGGAACCATGTGTCCTGGGAATATGACTGAGGTTTGATTCTGGAAACCTGTGGCCTGGGAAAATGACTGAGGTTTCATTGTGGAAACATGTGTCCTGGAATCATGTGTGTGGTTTGATGGCGGAACACTCTGGCCTGGCAAAATGACTGAGGCTTGATTCTGGAACCCTGTGGCCTGAGAACTTGACTGAGGTTTGATTGCAGAAACCTGTGGACTGGCAACATGACTGAGGCTTGATTCTGGAACCCTGTCGCCTGGGAACATGAATGAGGTTTGATTGTGGAACCCTGTGGCCTGGGAACATGACAGAGATTTGATTCTGGACACCTGTGTCCTAGGAACAAGACTGAGGTTTGATTGTTGAAACCTGTGGCCTGCGAATATGACTGAGGTTTGACTCTGGAACCATGTGTCTTGGGAATATGACTGAGGTTTGATTCTGGAAACCATTGGCCTGGGAACATGACTGATGTTAGATTGTGGAATCCTGTGGCCTTGGAACATGACATCGGTTTGGATCCTGGTACCCTGTTGCCTGGGAACATGAAATCGGTTTGATTCTGGAAACCTGTGGCCTGGGTATATGACTGAGGTTTGATGGTGGTACCCTATGGCCTGGCAACAAGAGTGAGTTTTGATTCTGGATCCCTGTGGCCTGGGAACATGACTGAGGCATGATTCTGGAAAACTGTGGCCTGGAAACATGACATCTGTTTAGATAGTGGAATACTGTGCCCTGGGATCCTGACTGAGCCTTGGTTCTGGAACCCTGTGGACTGGGAACATGACTGAGGTTTTATTTTGGAACCCTGTAGCCTGGGAACATAACTGAGGATTGATTCTGGAACGCTATGGCCTGGGAACATGACCTCGGTGGATTCTGGAATCCTGTGGCCTGGGAACATGAGAACGGTTTGACTCTGGAACCCTGTGGCCTGGGAACATGTCTGAGGTTTGTTGGTGGAAACCTGTGGGCTGGCAACATGACGGAGGTTTGAGTCTGGAAGACTGTGGCCAGGGAACATGATATTGGGTTGATTCTGGAAACCTGTATCCTGGGAACAAGACTGAGGTTTGCTGGTGGAACCCTGTGGCCTCGGAACATGACATCGGTTGGATTTTGGAACCCTGTAGCCTGGGAACATGACTGAAGTTTGATTGTGGAACCCTGTTGCCTGGGAACATGACAGAGATTTGTTTCTGGAAGCCTGTTCCCTGAGAACATGACTGAGGTTTGATTCTGGACACCTGTGGCCTGGGAATATGTCTGAGGTTTGATTGTTGAAACCTGTGGCCTGCGAACATGACTGAGGTTTGATTCTGGATCCATGTGTCCTGGGAATATGACTGAGGTTTGATTCTGGAAACCTGTGGCCTGGGAAAATCACTTAGGATTCATTGTCGAAACATTTGGCCTGGGATCATGACTGAGGTTTGATGGTGGAAAACTCTGGCCTGGCAAAATGACTGAGGCTTGATTCTGGAACCCTATGGCCTGGGAACTTGACTGAGGTTTGATGGCAGAAACCTGTGGACTGGCAACATGACTGAGGATTGACTGTGGAACCCTGTGTCCTGGAAACATGACTGTGGTCTGGTACTTGAAAACCATGGCCTGGGAACTTGACATTGGTTTGATTCTGGAACCCTGTGTCCTAGGAACATGATTGAGGTTTGATGGAGGAACCCTGTGTGCAGGGAACATGACTGAGGCTTGATGGTGGAACCCTGTGGCCTGGCAACAGGACTGAGGTTTGATGGTGGAACCCTGTTGCCTGGCAAGATGACTTAGGTTTGACTGTGGAACACTCTGGCCTGGGAACATGACTGAGGCTTTATGGTGAAACCGTGGCATGGCAATAGGACTGAGGTTTGATTGTGGATCCCTCTGGCCTGGGAATATGACTGAGCTTTAATTGTGGAACCTGTGGGCTGTGAACATGACTGGGATATATTTTTGAAACCTGTGTCTAGGGAACATGACTGAGGTTTTATTCTGGAACCCTGTGTCCTGGGAATATGACTGAGGTTTGACTATGGAAACCATTGACCTGTGAACATGAGTGATGTTAGATTGTGGAATACTGTGGCCTGGGAACATGACATCGGTTTGGATTCTGGTACCCTGTTGCCTGGGAATATGAAATCGGTTTGATTCTGGAAACCTGTGGCCTGGAAATATGACTGAGGTTTGATGGTGGTACCCTATGGCCTGGCAAGATGACTTAGGTTTGATTGTGGAACACTCAGGCCTGGGAACATGACTGAGGCTTGATGGTGGAACCCTGTGTCCTGGGAACATGAGAACGGTTTGATTCTGGAAACCTGTGGCCTTTGGAACATGTCTGCGGTTTGATGGTGGAAACCTGTGGCCTGGTAACATGACTGAGGTTTGATTCTGGAAGACTGTGGCCAAGGAACATGATATCGGTTTGATTCTGGAACCCTGTGTCCTGGGAACAAGACTGAGGTTTGCTTCTGGACGCCTGTGGGCTGGGAACATGACATCGGCTGGATTCTGGAACCCTGTGGCCTGGGAACATGACTGAGGTTTGTTTCTGGAAGCCTGTTCCCTGGGAACATGACTGAGGTTTGATTCTGGAACCATGTGTCCTGGGAATATGACTGAGGTTTGATTCTGGAAACCATTGGCCTGGGAACATGACTGATGTTAGATTGTGGAATCCTGTGGCCTGGGAACATGACATCGGTGGATTCTGGAACCCTGTGGCCTGGAAACATGAGAACGGTTTGATTCTTTAACCCTGTGGCCTGGGAACATGTCTGAGGTTTGATGGTGGAAACTTGTGGCCTGGCAACATGACTGACGTTTGATCCTGGAAGACTCTTGCCACGGAACATGATATCGGGTTGATTGTGGAAACCTGTGTCCTGGGAACAAGACTGAGGTTTGCTTCTGGAACCCTGTGGCCTGGGAACATGACTGAGGTTTCTTTCTGGATGCCTGTTCCCTGGGAACATGACTGAGGTTTGATTCTGGACACCTGTCTCTTGGGAGCATGACTGAGGTCTGATTTTTGAAACCTATGGCCTGGGAACATGACTGAGGTTTGATTCTGGAACCATGTGCCCTGGGAATATGACTGAAATTTGATTATGGAAACCATTGGCCTGGGAACATGACTGATGTTAGATTGTGGAATCCTGTGGCCTGGGAACATGACATCGGTTTGGATTTTGGTACCCTGTTGCCTGGGAACATGAAATCGTTTTGATTCTGGAAACCCGTGGCCTGGGAATATGACTGAGGTTTGACCGTGGTACCCTATGTCCTGGCAACAAGACTGAGGTTTGATTCTGGAAGACTGTGGCCAGGGAATATGATATCGGGTTGATTCTGGAACCCTGTGTCCGGGGAACAAGACTGAGGTTTGCTTCTGGAACCCTGTTCCCTGGGAACATGACTGAGTTTTGATTCTGCACACCTGTGTCCTGGGACCATGACTGAGGTTTGATTGTTGAAACCTGTGGCCTGCGAACATGACTGAGGTTTGATTCTGGAACCATGTGTCCTGGGAATATGACTGAGGTTTGATTCTGGAAACCTGTGGCCTGGGAAAATGACTGAGGTTTCATTGTGGAAACATGTGTCCTGGAATCATGTGTGTGGTTTGATGGCGGAACACTCTGGCCTGGCAAAATGACTGAGGCTTGATTCTGGAACCCTGTGGCCTGAGAACTTGACTGAGGTTTGATTGCAGAAACCTGTGGACTGGCAACATGACTGAGGCTTGATTCTGGAACCCTGTCGCCTGGGAACATGAATGAGGTTTGATTGTGGAACCCTGTGGCCTGGGAACATGACAGAGATTTGATTCTGGACACCTGTGTCCTAGGAACAAGACTGAGGTTTGATTGTTGAAACCTGTGGCCTGCGAATATGACTGAGGTTTGACTCTGGAACCATGTGTCTTGGGAATATGACTGAGGTTTGATTCTGGAAACCATTGGCCTGGGAACATGACTGATGTTAGATTGTGGAATCCTGTGGCCTTGGAACATGACATCGGTTTGGATCCTGGTACCCTGTTGCCTGGGAACATGAAATCGGTTTGATTCTGGAAACCTGTGGCCTGGGTATATGACTGAGGTTTGATGGTGGTACCCTATGGCCTGGCAACAAGAGTGAGTTTTGATTCTGGATCCCTGTGGCCTGGGAACATGACTGAGGCGTGATTCTGGAAAACTGTGGCCTGGAAACATGACATCTGTTTAGATAGTGGAATACTGTGCCCTGGGATCCTGACTGAGCCTTGGTTCTGGAACCCTGTGGACTGGGAACATGACTGAGGTTTTATTTTGGAACCCTGTAGCCTGGGAACATAACTGAGGATTGATTCTGGAACGCTATGGCCTGGGAACATGACCTCGGTGGATTCTGGAATCCTGTGGCCTGGGAACATGAGAACGGTTTGACTCTGGAACCCTGTGGCCTGGGAACATGTCTGAGGTTTGTTGGTGGAAACCTGTGGGCTGGCAACATGACGGAGGTTTGAGTCTGGAAGACTGTGGCCAGGGAACATGATATTGGGTTGATTCTGGAAACCTGTATCCTGGGAACAAGACTGAGGTTTGCTGGTGGAACCCTGTGGCCTCGGAACATGACATCGGTTGGATTTTGGAACCCTGTAGCCTGGGAACATGACTGAAGTTTGATTGTGGAACCCTGTTGCCTGGGAACATGACAGAGATTTGTTTCTGGAAGCCTGTTCCCTGAGAACATGACTGAGGTTTGATTCTGGACACCTGTGGCCTGGGAATATGTCTGAGGTTTGATTGTTGAAACCTGTGGCCTGCGAACATGACTGAGGTTTGATTCTGGATCCATGTGTCCTGGGAATATGACTGAGGTTTGATTCTGGAAACCTGTGGCCTGGGAAAATCACTTAGGATTCATTGTCGAAACATTTGGCCTGGGATCATGACTGAGGTTTGATGGTGGAAAACTCTGGCCTGGCAAAATGACTGAGGCTTGATTCTGGAACCCTATGGCCTGGGAACTTGACTGAGGTTTGATGGCAGAAACCTGTGGACTGGCAACATGACTGAGGATTGACTGTGGAACCCTGTGTCCTGGAAACATGACTGTGGTCTGGTACTTGAAAACCATGGCCTGGGAACTTGACATTGGTTTGATTCTGGAACCCTGTGTCCTAGGAACATGATTGAGGTTTGATGGAGGAACCCTGTGTGCAGGGAACATGACTGAGGCTTGATGGTGGAACCCTGTGGCCTGGCAACAGGACTGAGGTTTGATGGTGGAACCCTGTTGCCTGGCAAGATGACTTAGGTTTGACTGTGGAACACTCTGGCCTGGGAACATGACTGAGGCTTTATGGTGAAACCGTGGCATGGCAATAGGACTGAGGTTTGATTGTGGATCCCTCTGGCCTGGGAATATGACTGAGCTTTAATTGTGGAACCTGTGGGCTGTGAACATGACTGGGATATATTTTTGAAACCTGTGTCTAGGGAACATGACTGAGGTTTTATTCTGGAACCCTGTGTCCTGGGAATATGACTGAGGTTTGACTATGGAAACCATTGACCTGTGAACATGAGTGATGTTAGATTGTGGAATACTGTGGCCTGGGAACATGACATCGGTTTGGATTCTGGTACCCTGTTGCCTGGGAATATGAAATCGGTTTGATTCTGGAAACCTGTGGCCTGGAAATATGACTGAGGTTTGATGGTGGTACCCTATGGCCTGGCAAGATGACTTAGGTTTGATTGTGGAACACTCAGGCCTGGGAACATGACTGAGGCTTGATGGTGGAACCCTGTGTCCTGGGAACATGAGAACGGTTTGATTCTGGAAACCTGTGGCCTTTGGAACATGTCTGCGGTTTGATGGTGGAAACCTGTGGCCTGGTAACATGACTGAGGTTTGATTCTGGAAGACTGTGGCCAAGGAACATGATATCGGTTTGATTCTGGAACCCTGTGTCCTGGGAACAAGACTGAGGTTTGCTTCTGGACGCCTGTGGGCTGGGAACATGACATCGGCTGGATTCTGGAACCCTGTGGCCTGGGAACATGACTGAGGTTTGTTTCTGGAAGCCTGTTCCCTGGGAACATGACTGAGGTTTGATTCTGGAACCATGTGTCCTGGGAATATGACTGAGGTTTGATTCTGGAAACCATTGGCCTGGGAACATGACTGATGTTAGATTGTGGAATCCTGTGGCCTGGGAACATGACATCGGTGGATTCTGGAACCCTGTGGCCTGGAAACATGAGAACGGTTTGATTCTTTAACCCTGTGGCCTGGGAACATGTCTGAGGTTTGATGGTGGAAACTTGTGGCCTGGCAACATGACTGACGTTTGATCCTGGAAGACTCTTGCCACGGAACATGATATCGGGTTGATTGTGGAAACCTGTGTCCTGGGAACAAGACTGAGGTTTGCTTCTGGAACCCTGTGGCCTGGGAACATGACTGAGGTTTCTTTCTGGATGCCTGTTCCCTGGGAACATGACTGAGGTTTGATTCTGGACACCTGTCTCTTGGGAGCATGACTGAGGTCTGATTTTTGAAACCTATGGCCTGGGAACATGACTGAGGTTTGATTCTGGAACCATGTGCCCTGGGAATATGACTGAAATTTGATTATGGAAACCATTGGCCTGGGAACATGACTGATGTTAGATTGTGGAATCCTGTGGCCTGGGAACATGACATCGGTTTGGATTTTGGTACCCTGTTGCCTGGGAACATGAAATCGTTTTGATTCTGGAAACCCGTGGCCTGGGAATATGACTGAGGTTTGACCGTGGTACCCTATGTCCTGGCAACAAGACTGAGGTTTGATTCTGGAAGACTGTGGCCAGGGAATATGATATCGGGTTGATTCTGGAACCCTGTGTCCGGGGAACAAGACTGAGGTTTGCTTCTGGAACCCTGTTCCCTGGGAACATGACTGAGTTTTGATTCTGCACACCTGTGTCCTGGGACCATGACTGAGGTTTGATTGTTGAAACCTGTGGCCTGCGAACATGACTGAGGTTTGATTCTGGAACCATGTGTCCTGGGAATATGACTGAGGTTTGATTCTGGAAACCTGTGGCCTGGGAAAATGACTGAGGTTTCATTGTGGAAACATGTGTCCTGGAATCATGTGTGTGGTTTGATGGCGGAACACTCTGGCCTGGCAAAATGACTGAGGCTTGATTCTGGAACCCTGTGGCCTGAGAACTTGACTGAGGTTTGATTGCAGAAACCTGTGGACTGGCAACATGACTGAGGCTTGATTCTGGAACCCTGTCGCCTGGGAACATGAATGAGGTTTGATTGTGGAACCCTGTGGCCTGGGAACATGACAGAGATTTGATTCTGGACACCTGTGTCCTAGGAACAAGACTGAGGTTTGATTGTTGAAACCTGTGGCCTGCGAATATGACTGAGGTTTGACTCTGGAACCATGTGTCTTGGGAATATGACTGAGGTTTGATTCTGGAAACCATTGGCCTGGGAACATGACTGATGTTAGATTGTGGAATCCTGTGGCCTTGGAACATGACATCGGTTTGGATCCTGGTACCCTGTTGCCTGGGAACATGAAATCGGTTTGATTCTGGAAACCTGTGGCCTGGGTATATGACTGAGGTTTGATGGTGGTACCCTATGGCCTGGCAACAAGAGTGAGTTTTGATTCTGGATCCCTGTGGCCTGGGAACATGACTGAGGCGTGATTCTGGAAAACTGTGGCCTGGAAACATGACATCTGTTTAGATAGTGGAATACTGTGCCCTGGGATCCTGACTGAGCCTTGGTTCTGGAACCCTGTGGACTGGGAACATGACTGAGGTTTTATTTTGGAACCCTGTAGCCTGGGAACATAACTGAGGATTGATTCTGGAACGCTATGGCCTGGGAACATGACCTCGGTGGATTCTGGAATCCTGTGGCCTGGGAACATGAGAACGGTTTGACTCTGGAACCCTGTGGCCTGGGAACATGTCTGAGGTTTGTTGGTGGAAACCTGTGGGCTGGCAACATGACGGAGGTTTGAGTCTGGAAGACTGTGGCCAGGGAACATGATATTGGGTTGATTCTGGAAACCTGTATCCTGGGAACAAGACTGAGGTTTGCTGGTGGAACCCTGTGGCCTCGGAACATGACATCGGTTGGATTTTGGAACCCTGTAGCCTGGGAACATGACTGAAGTTTGATTGTGGAACCCTGTTGCCTGGGAACATGACAGAGATTTGTTTCTGGAAGCCTGTTCCCTGAGAACATGACTGAGGTTTGATTCTGGACACCTGTGGCCTGGGAATATGTCTGAGGTTTGATTGTTGAAACCTGTGGCCTGCGAACATGACTGAGGTTTGATTCTGGATCCATGTGTCCTGGGAATATGACTGAGGTTTGATTCTGGAAACCTGTGGCCTGGGAAAATCACTTAGGATTCATTGTCGAAACATTTGGCCTGGGATCATGACTGAGGTTTGATGGTGGAAAACTCTGGCCTGGCAAAATGACTGAGGCTTGATTCTGGAACCCTATGGCCTGGGAACTTGACTGAGGTTTGATGGCAGAAACCTGTGGACTGGCAACATGACTGAGGATTGACTGTGGAACCCTGTGTCCTGGAAACATGACTGTGGTCTGGTACTTGAAAACCATGGCCTGGGAACTTGACATTGGTTTGATTCTGGAACCCTGTGTCCTAGGAACATGATTGAGGTTTGATGGAGGAACCCTGTGTGCAGGGAACATGACTGAGGCTTGATGGTGGAACCCTGTGGCCTGGCAACAGGACTGAGGTTTGATGGTGGAACCCTGTTGCCTGGCAAGATGACTTAGGTTTGACTGTGGAACACTCTGGCCTGGGAACATGACTGAGGCTTTATGGTGAAACCGTGGCATGGCAATAGGACTGAGGTTTGATTGTGGATCCCTCTGGCCTGGGAATATGACTGAGCTTTAATTGTGGAACCTGTGGGCTGTGAACATGACTGGGATATATTTTTGAAACCTGTGTCTAGGGAACATGACTGAGGTTTTATTCTGGAACCCTGTGTCCTGGGAATATGACTGAGGTTTGACTATGGAAACCATTGACCTGTGAACATGAGTGATGTTAGATTGTGGAATACTGTGGCCTGGGAACATGACATCGGTTTGGATTCTGGTACCCTGTTGCCTGGGAATATGAAATCGGTTTGATTCTGGAAACCTGTGGCCTGGAAATATGACTGAGGTTTGATGGTGGTACCCTATGGCCTGGCAAGATGACTTAGGTTTGATTGTGGAACACTCAGGCCTGGGAACATGACTGAGGCTTGATGGTGGAACCCTGTGTCCTGGGAACATGAGAACGGTTTGATTCTGGAAACCTGTGGCCTTTGGAACATGTCTGCGGTTTGATGGTGGAAACCTGTGGCCTGGTAACATGACTGAGGTTTGATTCTGGAAGACTGTGGCCAAGGAACATGATATCGGTTTGATTCTGGAACCCTGTGTCCTGGGAACAAGACTGAGGTTTGCTTCTGGACGCCTGTGGGCTGGGAACATGACTGAGGTTTGTTTCTGGAAGCCTGTTCCCTGGGAACATGACTGAGGTTTGATTCTGGAACCATGTGTCCTGGGAATATGACTGAGGTTTGATTCTGGAAACCATTGGCCTGGGAACATGACTGATGTTAGATTGTGGAATCCTGTGGCCTGGGAACATGACATCGGTGGATTCTGGAACCCTGTGGCCTGGAAACATGAGAACGGTTTGATTCTTTAACCCTGTGGCCTGGGAACATGTCTGAGGTTTGATGGTGGAAACTTGTGGCCTGGCAACATGACTGACGTTTGATCCTGGAAGACTCTTGCCACGGAACATGATATCGGGTTGATTGTGGAAACCTGTGTCCTGGGAACAAGACTGAGGTTTGCTTCTGGAACCCTGTGGCCTGGGAACATGACTGAGGTTTCTTTCTGGATGCCTGTTCCCTGGGAACATGACTGAGGTTTGATTCTGGACACCTGTCTCTTGGGAGCATGACTGAGGTCTGATTTTTGAAACCTATGGCCTGGGAACATGACTGAGGTTTGATTCTGGAACCATGTGCCCTGGGAATATGACTGAAATTTGATTATGGAAACCATTGGCCTGGGAACATGACTGATGTTAGATTGTGGAATCCTGTGGCCTGGGAACATGACATCGGTTTGGATTTTGGTACCCTGTTGCCTGGGAACATGAAATCGTTTTGATTCTGGAAACCCGTGGCCTGGGAATATGACTGAGGTTTGACCGTGGTACCCTATGTCCTGGCAACAAGACTGAGGTTTGATTCTGGAAGACTGTGGCCAGGGAATATGATATCGGGTTGATTCTGGAACCCTGTGTCCGGGGAACAAGACTGAGGTTTGCTTCTGGAACCCTGTTCCCTGGGAACATGACTGAGTTTTGATTCTGCACACCTGTGTCCTGGGACCATGACTGAGGTTTGATTGTTGAAACCTGTGGCCTGCGAACATGACTGAGGTTTGATTCTGGAACCATGTGTCCTGGGAATATGACTGAGGTTTGATTCTGGAAACCTGTGGCCTGGGAAAATGACTGAGGTTTCATTGTGGAAACATGTGTCCTGGAATCATGTGTGTGGTTTGATGGCGGAACACTCTGGCCTGGCAAAATGACTGAGGCTTGATTCTGGAACCCTGTGGCCTGAGAACTTGACTGAGGTTTGATTGCAGAAACCTGTGGACTGGCAACATGACTGAGGCTTGATTCTGGAACCCTGTCGCCTGGGAACATGAATGAGGTTTGATTGTGGAACCCTGTGGCCTGGGAACATGACAGAGATTTGATTCTGGACACCTGTGTCCTAGGAACAAGACTGAGGTTTGATTGTTGAAACCTGTGGCCTGCGAATATGACTGAGGTTTGATTCTGGAACCATGTGTCTTGGGAATATGACTGAGGTTTGATTCTGGAAACCATTGGCCTGGGAACATGACTGATGTTAGATTGTGGAATCCTGTGGCCTTGGAACATGACATCGGTTTGGATCCTGGTACCCTGTTGCCTGGGAACATGAAATCGGTTTGATTCTGGAAACCTGTGGCCTGGGTATATGACTGAGGTTTGATGGTGGTACCCTATGGCCTGGCAACAAGAGTGAGTTTTGATTCTGGATCCCTGTGGCCTGGGAACATGACTGAGGCGTGATTCTGGAAAACTGTGGCCTGGAAACATGACATCTGTTTAGATAGTGGAATACTGTGCCCTGGGATCCTGACTGAGCCTTGGTTCTGGAACCCTGTGGACTGGGAACATGACTGAGGTTTTATTTTGGAACCCTGTAGCCTGGGAACATAACTGAGGATTGATTCTGGAACGCTATGGCCTGGGAACATGACCTCGGTGGATTCTGGAATCCTGTGGCCTGGGAACATGAGAACGGTTTGACTCTGGAACCCTGTGGCCTGGGAACATGTCTGAGGTTTGTTGGTGGAAACCTGTGGGCTGGCAACATGACTGAGGTTTGAGTCTGGAAGACTGTGGCCAGGGAACATGATATTGGGTTGATTCTGGAAACCTGTATCCTGGGAACAAGACTGAGGTTTGCTGGTGGAACCCTGTGGCCTCGGAACATGACATCGGTTGGATTTTGGAACCCTGTAGCCTGGGAACATGACTGAAGTTTGATTGTGGAACCCTGTTGCCTGGGAACATGACAGAGATTTGTTTCTGGAAGCCTGTTCCCTGAGAACATGACTGAGGTTTGATTCTGGACACCTGTGGCCTGGGAATATGTCTGAGGTTTGATTGTTGAAACCTGTGGCCTGCGAACATGACTGAGGTTTGATTCTGGATCCATGTGTCCTGGGAATATGACTGAGGTTTGATTCTGGAAACCTGTGGCCTGGGAAAATCACTTAGGATTCATTGTCGAAACATTTGGCCTGGGATCATGACTGAGGTTTGATGGTGGAAAACTCTGGCCTGGCAAAATGACTGAGGCTTGATTCTGGAACCCTATGGCCTGGGAACTTGACTGAGGTTTGATGGCAGAAACCTGTGGACTGGCAACATGACTGAGGATTGACTGTGGAACCCTGTGTCCTGGAAACATGACTGTGGTCTGGTACTTGAAAACCATGGCCTGGGAACTTGACATTGGTTTGATTCTGGAACCCTGTGTCCTAGGAACATGATTGAGGTTTGATGGAGGAACCCTGTGTGCAGGGAACATGACTGAGGCTTGATGGTGGAACCCTGTGGCCTGGCAACAGGACTGAGGTTTGATGGTGGAACCCTGTTGCCTGGCAAGATGACTTAGGTTTGACTGTGGAACACTCTGGCCTGGGAACATGACTGAGGCTTTATGGTGAAACCGTGGCATGGCAATAGGACTGAGGTTTGATTGTGGATCCCTCTGGCCTGGGAATATGACTGAGCTTTAATTGTGGAACCTGTGGGCTGTGAACATGACTGGGATATATTTTTGAAACCTGTGTCTAGGGAACATGACTGAGGTTTTATTCTGGAACCCTGTGTCCTGGGAATATGACTGAGGTTTGACTATGGAAACCATTGACCTGTGAACATGAGTGATGTTAGATTGTGGAATACTGTGGCCTGGGAACATGACATCGGTTTGGATTCTGGTACCCTGTTGCCTGGGAATATGAAATCGGTTTGATTCTGGAAACCTGTGGCCTGGAAATATGACTGAGGTTTGATGGTGGTACCCTATGGCCTGGCAAGATGACTTAGGTTTGATTGTGGAACACTCAGGCCTGGGAACATGACTGAGGCTTGATGGTGGAACCCTGTGTCCTGGGAACATGAGAACGGTTTGATTCTGGAAACCTGTGGCCTTTGGAACATGTCTGCGGTTTGATGGTGGAAACCTGTGGCCTGGTAACATGACTGAGGTTTGATTCTGGAAGACTGTGGCCAAGGAACATGATATCGGTTTGATTCTGGAACCCTGTGTCCTGGGAACAAGACTGAGGTTTGCTTCTGGACGCCTGTGGGCTGGGAACATGACATCGGCTGGATTCTGGAACCCTGTGGCCTGGGAACATGACTGAGGTTTGTTTCTGGAAGCCTGTTCCCTGGGAACATGACTGAGGTTTGATTCTGGAACCATGTGTCCTGGGAATATGACTGAGGTTTGATTCTGGAAACCATTGGCCTGGGAACATGACTGATGTTAGATTGTGGAATCCTGTGGCCTGGGAACATGACATCGGTGGATTCTGGAACCCTGTGGCCTGGAAACATGAGAATGGTTTGATTCTTTAACCCTGTGGCCTGGGAACATGTCTGAGGTTTGATGGTGGAAACTTGTGGCCTGGCAACATGACTGACGTTTGATCCTGGAAGACTCTTGCCACGGAACATGATATCGGGTTGATTGTGGAAACCTGTGTCCTGGGAACAAGACTGAGGTTTGCTTCTGGAACCCTGTGGCCTGGGAACATGACTGAGGTTTCTTTCTGGATGCCTGTTCCCTGGGAACATGACTGAGGTTTGATTCTGGACACCTGTCTCTTGGGAGCATGACTGAGGTCTGATTTTTGAAACCTATGGCCTGGGAACATGACTGAGGTTTGATTCTGGAACCATGTGCCCTGGGAATATGACTGAAATTTGATTATGGAAACCATTGGCCTGGGAACATGACTGATGTTAGATTGTGGAATCCTGTGGCCTGGGAACATGACATCGGTTTGGATTTTGGTACCCTGTTGCCTGGGAACATGAAATCGTTTTGATTCTGGAAACCCGTGGCCTGGGAATATGACTGAGGTTTGACCGTGGTACCCTATGTCCTGGCAACAAGACTGAGGTTTGATTCTGGAAGACTGTGGCCAGGGAATATGATATCGGGTTGATTCTGGAACCCTGTGTCCGGGGAACAAGACTGAGGTTTGCTTCTGGAACCCTGTTCCCTGGGAACATGACTGAGTTTTGATTCTGCACACCTGTGTCCTGGGACCATGACTGAGGTTTGATTGTTGAAACCTGTGGCCTGCGAACATGACTGAGGTTTGATTCTGGAACCATGTGTCCTGGGAATATGACTGAGGTTTGATTCTGGAAACCTGTGGCCTGGGAAAATGACTGAGGTTTCATTGTGGAAACATGTGTCCTGGAATCATGTGTGTGGTTTGATGGCGGAACACTCTGGCCTGGCAAAATGACTGAGGCTTGATTCTGGAACCCTGTGGCCTGAGAACTTGACTGAGGTTTGATTGCAGAAACCTGTGGACTGGCAACATGACTGAGGCTTGATTCTGGAACCCTGTCGCCTGGGAACATGAATGAGGTTTGATTGTGGAACCCTGTGGCCTGGGAACATGACAGAGATTTGATTCTGGACACCTGTGTCCTAGGAACAAGACTGAGGTTTGATTGTTGAAACCTGTGGCCTGCGAATATGACTGAGGTTTGATTCTGGAACCATGTGTCTTGGGAATATGACTGAGGTTTGATTCTGGAAACCATTGGCCTGGGAACATGACTGATGTTAGATTGTGGAATCCTGTGGCCTTGGAACATGACATCGGTTTGGATCCTGGTACCCTGTTGCCTGGGAACATGAAATCGGTTTGATTCTGGAAACCTGTGGCCTGGGTATATGACTGAGGTTTGATGGTGGTACCCTATGGCCTGGCAACAAGAGTGAGTTTTGATTCTGGATCCCTGTGGCCTGGGAACATGACTGAGGCGTGATTCTGGAAAACTGTGGCCTGGAAACATGACATCTGTTTAGATAGTGGAATACTGTGCCCTGGGATCCTGACTGAGCCTTGGTTCTGGAACCCTGTGGACTGGGAACATGACTGAGGTTTTATTTTGGAACCCTGTAGCCTGGGAACATAACTGAGGATTGATTCTGGAACGCTATGGCCTGGGAACATGACCTCGGTGGATTCTGGAATCCTGTGGCCTGGGAACATGAGAACGGTTTGACTCTGGAACCCTGTGGCCTGGGAACATGTCTGAGGTTTGTTGGTGGAAACCTGTGGGCTGGCAACATGACTGAGGTTTGAGTCTGGAAGACTGTGGCCAGGGAACATGATATTGGGTTGATTCTGGAAACCTGTATCCTGGGAACAAGACTGAGGTTTGCTGGTGGAACCCTGTGGCCTCGGAACATGACATCGGTTGGATTTTGGAACCCTGTAGCCTGGGAACATGACTGAAGTTTGATTGTGGAACCCTGTTGCCTGGGAACATGACAGAGATTTGTTTCTGGAAGCCTGTTCCCTGAGAACATGACTGAGGTTTGATTCTGGACACCTGTGGCCTGGGAATATGTCTGAGGTTTGATTGTTGAAACCTGTGGCCTGCGAACATGACTGAGGTTTGATTCTGGATCCATGTGTCCTGGGAATATGACTGAGGTTTGATTCTGGAAACCTGTGGCCTGGGAAAATCACTTAGGATTCATTGTCGAAACATTTGGCCTGGGATCATGACTGAGGTTTGATGGTGGAAAACTCTGGCCTGGCAAAATGACTGAGGCTTGATTCTGGAACCCTATGGCCTGGGAACTTGACTGAGGTTTGATGGCAGAAACCTGTGGACTGGCAACATGACTGAGGATTGACTGTGGAACCCTGTGTCCTGGAAACATGACTGTGGTCTGGTACTTGAAAACCATGGCCTGGGAACTTGACATTGGTTTGATTCTGGAACCCTGTGTCCTAGGAACATGATTGAGGTTTGATGGAGGAACCCTGTGTGCAGGGAACATGACTGAGGCTTGATGGTGGAACCCTGTGGCCTGGCAACAGGACTGAGGTTTGATGGTGGAACCCTGTTGCCTGGCAAGATGACTTAGGTTTGACTGTGGAACACTCTGGCCTGGGAACATGACTGAGGCTTTATGGTGAAACCGTGGCATGGCAATAGGACTGAGGTTTGATTGTGGATCCCTCTGGCCTGGGAATATGACTGAGCTTTAATTGTGGAACCTGTGGGCTGTGAACATGACTGGGATATATTTTTGAAACCTGTGTCTAGGGAACATGACTGAGGTTTTATTCTGGAACCCTGTGTCCTGGGAATATGACTGAGGTTTGACTATGGAAACCATTGACCTGTGAACATGAGTGATGTTAGATTGTGGAATACTGTGGCCTGGGAACATGACATCGGTTTGGATTCTGGTACCCTGTTGCCTGGGAATATGAAATCGGTTTGATTCTGGAAACCTGTGGCCTGGAAATATGACTGAGGTTTGATGGTGGTACCCTATGGCCTGGCAAGATGACTTAGGTTTGATTGTGGAACACTCAGGCCTGGGAACATGACTGAGGCTTGATGGTGGAACCCTGTGTCCTGGGAACATGAGAACGGTTTGATTCTGGAAACCTGTGGCCTTTGGAACATGTCTGCGGTTTGATGGTGGAAACCTGTGGCCTGGTAACATGACTGAGGTTTGATTCTGGAAGACTGTGGCCAAGGAACATGATATCGGTTTGATTCTGGAACCCTGTGTCCTGGGAACAAGACTGAGGTTTGCTTCTGGACGCCTGTGGGCTGGGAACATGACATCGGCTGGATTCTGGAACCCTGTGGCCTGGGAACATGACTGAGGTTTGTTTCTGGAAGCCTGTTCCCTGGGAACATGACTGAGGTTTGATTCTGGAACCATGTGTCCTGGGAATATGACTGAGGTTTGATTCTGGAAACCATTGGCCTGGGAACATGACTGATGTTAGATTGTGGAATCCTGTGGCCTGGGAACATGACATCGGTGGATTCTGGAACCCTGTGGCCTGGAAACATGAGAACGGTTTGATTCTTTAACCCTGTGGCCTGGGAACATGTCTGAGGTTTGATGGTGGAAACTTGTGGCCTGGCAACATGACTGACGTTTGATCCTGGAAGACTCTTGCCACGGAACATGATATCGGGTTGATTGTGGAAACCTGTGTCCTGGGAACAAGACTGAGGTTTGCTTCTGGAACCCTGTGGCCTGGGAACATGACTGAGGTTTCTTTCTGGATGCCTGTTCCCTGGGAACATGACTGAGGTTTGATTCTGGACACCTGTCTCTTGGGAGCATGACTGAGGTCTGATTTTTGAAACCTATGGCCTGGGAACATGACTGAGGTTTGATTCTGGAACCATGTGCCCTGGGAATATGACTGAAATTTGATTATGGAAACCATTGGCCTGGGAACATGACTGATGTTAGATTGTGGAATCCTGTGGCCTGGGAACATGACATCGGTTTGGATTTTGGTACCCTGTTGCCTGGGAACATGAAATCGTTTTGATTCTGGAAACCCGTGGCCTGGGAATATGACTGAGGTTTGACCGTGGTACCCTATGTCCTGGCAACAAGACTGAGGTTTGATTCTGGAAGACTGTGGCCAGGGAATATGATATCGGGTTGATTCTGGAACCCTGTGTCCGGGGAACAAGACTGAGGTTTGCTTCTGGAACCCTGTTCCCTGGGAACATGATTGAGTTTTGATTCTGCACACCTGTGTCCTGGGACCATGACTGAGGTTTGATTGTTGAAACCTGTGGCCTGCGAACATGACTGAGGTTTGATTCTGGAACCATGTGTCCTGGGAATATGACTGAGGTTTGATTCTGGAAACCTGTGGCCTGGGAAAATGACTGAGGTTTCATTGTGGAAACATGTGTCCTGGAATCATGTGTGTGGTTTGATGGCGGAACACTCTGGCCTGGCAAAATGACTGAGGCTTGATTCTGGAACCCTGTGGCCTGAGAACTTGACTGAGGTTTGATTGCAGAAACCTGTGGACTGGCAACATGACTGAGGCTTGATTCTGGAACCCTGTCGCCTGGGAACATGAATGAGGTTTGATTGTGGAACCCTGTGGCCTGGGAACATGACAGAGATTTGATTCTGGACACCTGTGTCCTAGGAACAAGACTGAGGTTTGATTGTTGAAACCTGTGGCCTGCGAATATGACTGAGGTTTGATTCTGGAACCATGTGTCTTGGGAATATGACTGAGGTTTGATTCTGGAAACCATTGGCCTGGGAACATGACTGATGTTAGATTGTGGAATCCTGTGGCCTTGGAACATGACATCGGTTTGGATCCTGGTACCCTGTTGCCTGGGAACATGAAATCGGTTTGATTCTGGAAACCTGTGGCCTGGGTATATGACTGAGGTTTGATGGTGGTACCCTATGGCCTGGCAACAAGAGTGAGTTTTGATTCTGGATCCCTGTGGCCTGGGAACATGACTGAGGCGTGATTCTGGAAAACTGTGGCCTGGAAACATGACATCTGTTTAGATAGTGGAATACTGTGCCCTGGGATCCTGACTGAGCCTTGGTTCTGGAACCCTGTGGACTGGGAACATGACTGAGGTTTTATTTTGGAACCCTGTAGCCTGGGAACATAACTGAGGATTGATTCTGGAACGCTATGGCCTGGGAACATGACCTCGGTGGATTCTGGAATCCTGTGGCCTGGGAACATGAGAACGGTTTGACTCTGGAACCCTGTGGCCTGGGAACATGTCTGAGGTTTGTTGGTGGAAACCTGTGGGCTGGCAACATGACTGAGGTTTGAGTCTGGAAGACTGTGGCCAGGGAACATGATATTGGGTTGATTCTGGAAACCTGTATCCTGGGAACAAGACTGAGGTTTGCTGGTGGAACCCTGTGGCCTCGGAACATGACATCGGTTGGATTTTGGAACCCTGTAGCCTGGGAACATGACTGAAGTTTGATTGTGGAACCCTGTTGCCTGGGAACATGACAGAGATTTGTTTCTGGAAGCCTGTTCCCTGAGAACATGACTGAGGTTTGATTCTGGACACCTGTGGCCTGGGAATATGTCTGAGGTTTGATTGTTGAAACCTGTGGCCTGCGAACATGACTGAGGTTTGATTCTGGATCCATGTGTCCTGGGAATATGACTGAGGTTTGATTCTGGAAACCTGTGGCCTGGGAAAATCACTTAGGATTCATTGTCGAAACATTTGGCCTGGGATCATGACTGAGGTTTGATGGTGGAAAACTCTGGCCTGGCAAAATGACTGAGGCTTGATTCTGGAACCCTATGGCCTGGGAACTTGACTGAGGTTTGATGGCAGAAACCTGTGGACTGGCAACATGACTGAGGATTGACTGTGGAACCCTGTGTCCTGGAAACATGACTGTGGTCTGGTACTTGAAAACCATGGCCTGGGAACTTGACATTGGTTTGATTCTGGAACCCTGTGTCCTAGGAACATGATTGAGGTTTGATGGAGGAACCCTGTGTGCAGGGAACATGACTGAGGCTTGATGGTGGAACCCTGTGGCCTGGCAACAGGACTGAGGTTTGATGGTGGAACCCTGTTGCCTGGCAAGATGACTTAGGTTTGACTGTGGAACACTCTGGCCTGGGAACATGACTGAGGCTTTATGGTGAAACCGTGGCATGGCAATAGGACTGAGGTTTGATTGTGGATCCCTCTGGCCTGGGAATATGACTGAGCTTTAATTGTGGAACCTGTGGGCTGTGAACATGACTGGGATATATTTTTGAAACCTGTGTCTAGGGAACATGACTGAGGTTTTATTCTGGAACCCTGTGTCCTGGGAATATGACTGAGGTTTGACTATGGAAACCATTGACCTGTGAACATGAGTGATGTTAGATTGTGGAATACTGTGGCCTGGGAACATGACATCGGTTTGGATTCTGGTACCCTGTTGCCTGGGAATATGAAATCGGTTTGATTCTGGAAACCTGTGGCCTGGAAATATGACTGAGGTTTGATGGTGGTACCCTATGGCCTGGCAAGATGACTTAGGTTTGATTGTGGAACACTCAGGCCTGGGAACATGACTGAGGCTTGATGGTGGAACCCTGTGTCCTGGGAACATGAGAACGGTTTGATTCTGGAAACCTGTGGCCTTTGGAACATGTCTGCGGTTTGATGGTGGAAACCTGTGGCCTGGTAACATGACTGAGGTTTGATTCTGGAAGACTGTGGCCAAGGAACATGATATCGGTTTGATTCTGGAACCCTGTGTCCTGGGAACAAGACTGAGGTTTGCTTCTGGACGCCTGTGGGCTGGGAACATGACATCGGCTGGATTCTGGAACCCTGTGGCCTGGGAACATGACTGAGGTTTGTTTCTGGAAGCCTGTTCCCTGGGAACATGACTGAGGTTTGATTCTGGAACCATGTGTCCTGGGAATATGACTGAGGTTTGATTCTGGAAACCATTGGCCTGGGAACATGACTGATGTTAGATTGTGGAATCCTGTGGCCTGGGAACATGACATCGGTGGATTCTGGAACCCTGTGGCCTGGAAACATGAGAACGGTTTGATTCTTTAACCCTGTGGCCTGGGAACATGTCTGAGGTTTGATGGTGGAAACTTGTGGCCTGGCAACATGACTGACGTTTGATCCTGGAAGACTCTTGCCACGGAACATGATATCGGGTTGATTGTGGAAACCTGTGTCCTGGGAACAAGACTGAGGTTTGCTTCTGGAACCCTGTGGCCTGGGAACATGACTGAGGTTTCTTTCTGGATGCCTGTTCCCTGGGAACATGACTGAGGTTTGATTCTGGACACCTGTCTCTTGGGAGCATGACTGAGGTCTGATTTTTGAAACCTATGGCCTGGGAACATGACTGAGGTTTGATTCTGGAACCATGTGCCCTGGGAATATGACTGAAATTTGATTATGGAAACCATTGGCCTGGGAACATGACTGATGTTAGATTGTGGAATCCTGTGGCCTGGGAACATGACATCGGTTTGGATTTTGGTACCCTGTTGCCTGGGAACATGAAATCGTTTTGATTCTGGAAACCCGTGGCCTGGGAATATGACTGAGGTTTGACCGTGGTACCCTATGTCCTGGCAACAAGACTGAGGTTTGATTCTGGAAGACTGTGGCCAGGGAATATGATATCGGGTTGATTCTGGAACCCTGTGTCCGGGGAACAAGACTGAGGTTTGCTTCTGGAACCCTGTTCCCTGGGAACATGATTGAGTTTTGATTCTGCACACCTGTGTCCTGGGACCATGACTGAGGTTTGATTGTTGAAACCTATGGCCTGCGAACATGACTGAGGTTTGATTCTGGAACCATGTGTCCTGGGAATATGACTGAGGTTTGATTCTGGAAACCTGTGGCCTGGGAAAATGACTGAGGTTTCATTGTGGAAACATGTGTCCTGGAATCATGTGTGTGGTTTGATGGCGGAACACTCTGGCCTGGCAAAATGACTGAGGCTTGATTCTGGAACCCTGTGGCCTGAGAACTTGACTGAGGTTTGATTGCAGAAACCTGTGGACTGGCAACATGACTGAGGCTTGATTCTGGAACCCTGTCGCCTGGGAACATGAATGAGGTTTGATTGTGGAACCCTGTGGCCTGGGAACATGACAGAGATTTGATTCTGGACACCTGTGTCCTAGGAACAAGACTGAGGTTTGATTGTTGAAACCTGTGGCCTGCGAATATGACTGAGGTTTGATTCTGGAACCATGTGTCTTGGGAATATGACTGAGGTTTGATTCTGGAAACCATTGGCCTGGGAACATGACTGATGTTAGATTGTGGAATCCTGTGGCCTTGGAACATGACATCGGTTTGGATCCTGGTACCCTGTTGCCTGGGAACATGAAATCGGTTTGATTCTGGAAACCTGTGGCCTGGGTATATGACTGAGGTTTGATGGTGGTACCCTATGGCCTGGCAACAAGAGTGAGTTTTGATTCTGGATCCCTGTGGCCTGGGAACATGACTGAGGCGTGATTCTGGAAAACTGTGGCCTGGAAACATGACATCTGTTTAGATAGTGGAATACTGTGCCCTGGGATCCTGACTGAGCCTTGGTTCTGGAACCCTGTGGACTGGGAACATGACTGAGGTTTTATTTTGGAACCCTGTAGCCTGGGAACATAACTGAGGATTGATTCTGGAACGCTATGGCCTGGGAACATGACCTCGGTGGATTCTGGAATCCTGTGGCCTGGGAACATGAGAACGGTTTGACTCTGGAACCCTGTGGCCTGGGAACATGTCTGAGGTTTGTTGGTGGAAACCTGTGGGCTGGCAACATGACTGAGGTTTGAGTCTGGAAGACTGTGGCCAGGGAACATGATATTGGGTTGATTCTGGAAACCTGTATCCTGGGAACAAGACTGAGGTTTGCTGGTGGAACCCTGTGGCCTCGGAACATGACATCGGTTGGATTTTGGAACCCTGTAGCCTGGGAACATGACTGAAGTTTGATTGTGGAACCCTGTTGCCTGGGAACATGACAGAGATTTGTTTCTGGAAGCCTGTTCCCTGAGAACATGACTGAGGTTTGATTCTGGACACCTGTGGCCTGGGAATATGTCTGAGGTTTGATTGTTGAAACCTGTGGCCTGCGAACATGACTGAGGTTTGATTCTGGATCCATGTGTCCTGGGAATATGACTGAGGTTTGATTCTGGAAACCTGTGGCCTGGGAAAATCACTTAGGATTCATTGTCGAAACATTTGGCCTGGGATCATGACTGAGGTTTGATGGTGGAAAACTCTGGCCTGGCAAAATGACTGAGGCTTGATTCTGGAACCCTATGGCCTGGGAACTTGACTGAGGTTTGATGGCAGAAACCTGTGGACTGGCAACATGACTGAGGATTGACTGTGGAACCCTGTGTCCTGGAAACATGACTGTGGTCTGGTACTTGAAAACCATGGCCTGGGAACTTGACATTGGTTTGATTCTGGAACCCTGTGTCCTAGGAACATGATTGAGGTTTGATGGAGGAACCCTGTGTGCAGGGAACATGACTGAGGCTTGATGGTGGAACCCTGTGGCCTGGCAACAGGACTGAGGTTTGATGGTGGAACCCTGTTGCCTGGCAAGATGACTTAGGTTTGACTGTGGAACACTCTGGCCTGGGAACATGACTGAGGCTTTATGGTGAAACCGTGGCATGGCAATAGGACTGAGGTTTGATTGTGGATCCCTCTGGCCTGGGAATATGACTGAGCTTTAATTGTGGAACCTGTGGGCTGTGAACATGACTGGGATATATTTTTGAAACCTGTGTCTAGGGAACATGACTGAGGTTTTATTCTGGAACCCTGTGTCCTGGGAATATGACTGAGGTTTGACTATGGAAACCATTGACCTGTGAACATGAGTGATGTTAGATTGTGGAATACTGTGGCCTGGGAACATGACATCGGTTTGGATTCTGGTACCCTGTTGCCTGGGAATATGAAATCGGTTTGATTCTGGAAACCTGTGGCCTGGAAATATGACTGAGGTTTGATGGTGGTACCCTATGGCCTGGCAAGATGACTTAGGTTTGATTGTGGAACACTCAGGCCTGGGAACATGACTGAGGCTTGATGGTGGAACCCTGTGTCCTGGGAACATGAGAACGGTTTGATTCTGGAAACCTGTGGCCTTTGGAACATGTCTGCGGTTTGATGGTGGAAACCTGTGGCCTGGTAACATGACTGAGGTTTGATTCTGGAAGACTGTGGCCAAGGAACATGATATCGGTTTGATTCTGGAACCCTGTGTCCTGGGAACAAGACTGAGGTTTGCTTCTGGACGCCTGTGGGCTGGGAACATGACATCGGCTGGATTCTGGAACCCTGTGGCCTGGGAACATGACTGAGGTTTGTTTCTGGAAGCCTGTTCCCTGGGAACATGACTGAGGTTTGATTCTGGAACCATGTGTCCTGGGAATATGACTGAGGTTTGATTCTGGAAACCATTGGCCTGGGAACATGACTGATGTTAGATTGTGGAATCCTGTGGCCTGGGAACATGACATCGGTGGATTCTGGAACCCTGTGGCCTGGAAACATGAGAACGGTTTGATTCTTTAACCCTGTGGCCTGGGAACATGTCTGAGGTTAGATGGTGGAAACTTGTGGCCTGGCAACATGACTGACGTTTGATCCTGGAAGACTCTTGCCACGGAACATGATATCGGGTTGATTGTGGAAACCTGTGTCCTGGGAACAAGACTGAGGTTTGCTTCTGGAACCCTGTGGCCTGGGAACATGACTGAGGTTTCTTTCTGGATGCCTGTTCCCTGGGAACATGACTGAGGTTTGATTCTGGACACCTGTCTCTTGGGAGCATGACTGAGGTCTGATTTTTGAAACCTATGGCCTGGGAACATGACTGAGGTTTGATTCTGGAACCATGTGCCCTGGGAATATGACTGAAATTTGATTATGGAAACCATTGGCCTGGGAACATGACTGATGTTAGATTGTGGAATCCTGTGGCCTGGGAACATGACATCGGTTTGGATTTTGGTACCCTGTTGCCTGGGAACATGAAATCGTTTTGATTCTGGAAACCCGTGGCCTGGGAATATGACTGAGGTTTGACCGTGGTACCCTATGTCCTGGCAACAAGACTGAGGTTTGATTCTGGAAGACTGTGGCCAGGGAATATGATATCGGGTTGATTCTGGAACCCTGTGTCCGGGGAACAAGACTGAGGTTTGCTTCTGGAACCCTGTTCCCTGGGAACATGACTGAGTTTTGATTCTGCACACCTGTGTCCTGGGACCATGACTGAGGTTTGATTGTTGAAACCTGTGGCCTGCGAACATGACTGAGGTTTGATTCTGGAACCATGTGTCCTGGGAATATGACTGAGGTTTGATTCTGGAAACCTGTGGCCTGGGAAAATGACTGAGGTTTCATTGTGGAAACATGTGTCCTGGAATCATGTGTGTGGTTTGATGGCGGAACACTCTGGCCTGGCAAAATGACTGAGGCTTGATTCTGGAACCCTGTGGCCTGAGAACTTGACTGAGGTTTGATTGCAGAAACCTGTGGACTGGCAACATGACTGAGGCTTGATTCTGGAACCCTGTCGCCTGGGAACATGAATGAGGTTTGATTGTGGAACCCTGTGGCCTGGGAACATGACAGAGATTTGATTCTGGACACCTGTGTCCTAGGAACAAGACTGAGGTTTGATTGTTGAAACCTGTGGCCTGCGAATATGACTGAGGTTTGATTCTGGAACCATGTGTCTTGGGAATATGACTGAGGTTTGATTCTGGAAACCATTGGCCTGGGAACATGACTGATGTTAGATTGTGGAATCCTGTGGCCTTGGAACATGACATCGGTTTGGATCCTGGTACCCTGTTGCCTGGGAACATGAAATCGGTTTGATTCTGGAAACCTGTGGCCTGGGTATATGACTGAGGTTTGATGGTGGTACCCTATGGCCTGGCAACAAGAGTGAGTTTTGATTCTGGATCCCTGTGGCCTGGGAACATGACTGAGGCGTGATTCTGGAAAACTGTGGCCTGGAAACATGACATCTGTTTAGATAGTGGAATACTGTGCCCTGGGATCCTGACTGAGCCTTGGTTCTGGAACCCTGTGGACTGGGAACATGACTGAGGTTTTATTTTGGAACCCTGTAGCCTGGGAACATAACTGAGGATTGATTCTGGAACGCTATGGCCTGGGAACATGACCTCGGTGGATTCTGGAATCCTGTGGCCTGGGAACATGAGAACGGTTTGACTCTGGAACCCTGTGGCCTGGGAACATGTCTGAGGTTTGTTGGTGGAAACCTGTGGGCTGGCAACATGACTGAGGTTTGAGTCTGGAAGACTGTGGCCAGGGAACATGATATTGGGTTGATTCTGGAAACCTGTATCCTGGGAACAAGACTGAGGTTTGCTGGTGGAACCCTGTGGCCTCGGAACATGACATCGGTTGGATTTTGGAACCCTGTAGCCTGGGAACATGACTGAAGTTTGATTGTGGAACCCTGTTGCCTGGGAACATGACAGAGATTTGTTTCTGGAAGCCTGTTCCCTGAGAACATGACTGAGGTTTGATTCTGGACACCTGTGGCCTGGGAATATGTCTGAGGTTTGATTGTTGAAACCTGTGGCCTGCGAACATGACTGAGGTTTGATTCTGGATCCAAGTGTCCTGGGAATATGACTGAGGTTTGATTCTGGAAACCTGTGGCCTGGGAAAATCACTTAGGATTCATTGTCGAAACATTTGGCCTGGGATCATGACTGAGGTTTGATGGTGGAAAACTCTGGCCTGGCAAAATGACTGAGGCTTGATTCTGGAACCCTATGGCCTGGGAACTTGACTGAGGTTTGATGGCAGAAACCTGTGGACTGGCAACATGACTGAGGATTGACTGTGGAACCCTGTGTCCTGGAAACATGACTGTGGTCTGGTACTTGAAAACCATGGCCTGGGAACTTGACATTGGTTTGATTCTGGAACCCTGTGTCCTAGGAACATGATTGAGGTTTGATGGAGGAACCCTGTGTGCAGGGAACATGACTGAGGCTTGATGGTGGAACCCTGTGGCCTGGCAACAGGACTGAGGTTTGATGGTGGAACCCTGTTGCCTGGCAAGATGACTTAGGTTTGACTGTGGAACACTCTGGCCTGGGAACATGACTGAGGCTTTATGGTGAAACCGTGGCATGGCAATAGGACTGAGGTTTGATTGTGGATCCCTCTGGCCTGGGAATATGACTGAGCTTTAATTGTGGAACCTGTGGGCTGTGAACATGACTGGGATATATTTTTGAAACCTGTGTCTAGGGAACATGACTGAGGTTTTATTCTGGAACCCTGTGTCCTGGGAATATGACTGAGGTTTGACTATGGAAACCATTGACCTGTGAACATGAGTGATGTTAGATTGTGGAATACTGTGGCCTGGGAACATGACATCGGTTTGGATTCTGGTACCCTGTTGCCTGGGAATATGAAATCGGTTTGATTCTGGAAACCTGTGGCCTGGAAATATGACTGAGGTTTGATGGTGGTACCCTATGGCCTGGCAAGATGACTTAGGTTTGATTGTGGAACACTCAGGCCTGGGAACATGACTGAGGCTTGATGGTGGAACCCTGTGTCCTGGGAACATGAGAACGGTTTGATTCTGGAAACCTGTGGCCTTTGGAACATGTCTGCGGTTTGATGGTGGAAACCTGTGGCCTGGTAACATGACTGAGGTTTGATTCTGGAAGACTGTGGCCAAGGAACATGATATCGGTTTGATTCTGGAACCCTGTGTCCTGGGAACAAGACTGAGGTTTGCTTCTGGACGCCTGTGGGCTGGGAACATGACATCGGCTGGATTCTGGAACCCTGTGGCCTGGGAACATGACTGAGGTTTGTTTCTGGAAGCCTGTTCCCTGGGAACATGACTGAGGTTTGATTCTGGAACCATGTGTCCTGGGAATATGACTGAGGTTTGATTCTGGAAACCATTGGCCTGGGAACATGACTGATGTTAGATTGTGGAATCCTGTGGCCTGGGAACATGACATCGGTGGATTCTGGAACCCTGTGGCCTGGAAACATGAGAACGGTTTGATTCTTTAACCCTGTGGCCTGGGAACATGTCTGAGGTTTGATGGTGGAAACTTGTGGCCTGGCAACATGACTGACGTTTGATCCTGGAAGACTCTTGCCACGGAACATGATATCGGGTTGATTGTGGAAACCTGTGTCCTGGGAACAAGACTGAGGTTTGCTTCTGGAACCCTGTGGCCTGGGAACATGACTGAGGTTTCTTTCTGGATGCCTGTTCCCTGGGAACATGACTGAGGTTTGATTCTGGACACCTGTCTCTTGGGAGCATGACTGAGGTCTGATTTTTGAAACCTATGGCCTGGGAACATGACTGAGGTTTGATTCTGGAACCATGTGCCCTGGGAATATGACTGAAATTTGATTATGGAAACCATTGGCCTGGGAACATGACTGATGTTAGATTGTGGAATCCTGTGGCCTGGGAACATGACATCGGTTTGGATTTTGGTACCCTGTTGCCTGGGAACATGAAATCGTTTTGATTCTGGAAACCCGTGGCCTGGGAATATGACTGAGGTTTGACCGTGGTACCCTATGTCCTGGCAACAAGACTGAGGTTTGATTCTGGAAGACTGTGGCCAGGGAATATGATATCGGGTTGATTCTGGAACCCTGTGTCCGGGGAACAAGACTGAGGTTTGCTTCTGGAACCCTGTTCCCTGGGAACATGACTGAGTTTTGATTCTGCACACCTGTGTCCTGGGACCATGACTGAGGTTTGATTGTTGAAACCTGTGGCCTGCGAACATGACTGAGGTTTGATTCTGGAACCATGTGTCCTGGGAATATGACTGAGGTTTGATTCTGGAAACCTGTGGCCTGGGAAAATGACTGAGGTTTCATTGTGGAAACATGTGTCCTGGAATCATGTGTGTGGTTTGATGGCGGAACACTCTGGCCTGGCAAAATGACTGAGGCTTGATTCTGGAACCCTGTGGCCTGAGAACTTGACTGAGGTTTGATTGCAGAAACCTGTGGACTGGCAACATGACTGAGGCTTGATTCTGGAACCCTGTCGCCTGGGAACATGAATGAGGTTTGATTGTGGAACCCTGTGGCCTGGGAACATGACAGAGATTTGATTCTGGACACCTGTGTCCTAGGAACAAGACTGAGGTTTGATTGTTGAAACCTGTGGCCTGCGAATATGACTGAGGTTTGATTCTGGAACCATGTGTCTTGGGAATATGACTGAGGTTTGATTCTGGAAACCATTGGCCTGGGAACATGACTGATGTTAGATTGTGGAATCCTGTGGCCTTGGAACATGACATCGGTTTGGATCCTGGTACCCTGTTGCCTGGGAACATGAAATCGGTTTGATTCTGGAAACCTGTGGCCTGGGTATATGACTGAGGTTTGATGGTGGTACCCTATGGCCTGGCAACAAGAGTGAGTTTTGATTCTGGATCCCTGTGGCCTGGGAACATGACTGAGGCGTGATTCTGGAAAACTGTGGCCTGGAAACATGACATCTGTTTAGATAGTGGAATACTGTGCCCTGGGATCCTGACTGAGCCTTGGTTCTGGAACCCTGTGGACTGGGAACATGACTGAGGTTTTATTTTGGAACCCTGTAGCCTGGGAACATAACTGAGGATTGATTCTGGAACGCTATGGCCTGGGAACATGACCTCGGTGGATTCTGGAATCCTGTGGCCTGGGAACATGAGAACGGTTTGACTCTGGAACCCTGTGGCCTGGGAACATGTCTGAGGTTTGTTGGTGGAAACCTGTGGGCTGGCAACATGACTGAGGTTTGAGTCTGGAAGACTGTGGCCAGGGAACATGATATTGGGTTGATTCTGGAAACCTGTATCCTGGGAACAAGACTGAGGTTTGCTGGTGGAACCCTGTGGCCTCGGAACATGACATCGGTTGGATTTTGGAACCCTGTAGCCTGGGAACATGACTGAAGTTTGATTGTGGAACCCTGTTGCCTGGGAACATGACAGAGATTTGTTTCTGGAAGCCTGTTCCCTGAGAACATGACTGAGGTTTGATTCTGGACACCTGTGGCCTGGGAATATGTCTGAGGTTTGATTGTTGAAACCTGTGGCCTGCGAACATGACTGAGGTTTGATTCTGGATCCAAGTGTCCTGGGAATATGACTGAGGTTTGATTCTGGAAACCTGTGGCCTGGGAAAATCACTTAGGATTCATTGTCGAAACATTTGGCCTGGGATCATGACTGAGGTTTGATGGTGGAAAACTCTGGCCTGGCAAAATGACTGAGGCTTGATTCTGGAACCCTATGGCCTGGGAACTTGACTGAGGTTTGATGGCAGAAACCTGTGGACTGGCAACATGACTGAGGATTGACTGTGGAACCCTGTGTCCTGGAAACATGACTGTGGTCTGGTACTTGAAAACCATGGCCTGGGAACTTGACATTGGTTTGATTCTGGAACCCTGTGTCCTAGGAACATGATTGAGGTTTGATGGAGGAACCCTGTGTGCAGGGAACATGACTGAGGCTTGATGGTGGAACCCTGTGGCCTGGCAACAGGACTGAGGTTTGATGGTGGAACCCTGTTGCCTGGCAAGATGACTTAGGTTTGACTGTGGAACACTCTGGCCTGGGAACATGACTGAGGCTTTATGGTGAAACCGTGGCATGGCAATAGGACTGAGGTTTGATTGTGGATCCCTCTGGCCTGGGAATATGACTGAGCTTTAATTGTGGAACCTGTGGGCTGTGAACATGACTGGGATATATTTTTGAAACCTGTGTCTAGGGAACATGACTGAGGTTTTATTCTGGAACCCTGTGTCCTGGGAATATGACTGAGGTTTGACTATGGAAACCATTGACCTGTGAACATGAGTGATGTTAGATTGTGGAATACTGTGGCCTGGGAACATGACATCGGTTTGGATTCTGGTACCCTGTTGCCTGGGAATATGAAATCGGTTTGATTCTGGAAACCTGTGGCCTGGAAATATGACTGAGGTTTGATGGTGGTACCCTATGGCCTGGCAAGATGACTTAGGTTTGATTGTGGAACACTCAGGCCTGGGAACATGACTGAGGCTTGATGGTGGAACCCTGTGTCCTGGGAACATGAGAACGGTTTGATTCTGGAAACCTGTGGCCTTTGGAACATGTCTGCGGTTTGATGGTGGAAACCTGTGGCCTGGTAACATGACTGAGGTTTGATTCTGGAAGACTGTGGCCAAGGAACATGATATCGGTTTGATTCTGGAACCCTGTGTCCTGGGAACAAGACTGAGGTTTGCTTCTGGACGCCTGTGGGCTGGGAACATGACATCGGCTGGATTCTGGAACCCTGTGGCCTGGGAACATGACTGAGGTTTGTTTCTGGAAGCCTGTTCCCTGGGAACATGACTGAGGTTTGATTCTGGAACCATGTGTCCTGGGAATATGACTGAGGTTTGATTCTGGAAACCATTGGCCTGGGAACATGACTGATGTTAGATTGTGGAATCCTGTGGCCTGGGAACATGACATCGGTGGATTCTGGAACCCTGTGGCCTGGAAACATGAGAACGGTTTGATTCTTTAACCCTGTGGCCTGGGAACATGTCTGAGGTTTGATGGTGGAAACTTGTGGCCTGGCAACATGACTGACGTTTGATCCTGGAAGACTCTTGCCACGGAACATGATATCGGGTTGATTGTGGAAACCTGTGTCCTGGGAACAAGACTGAGGTTTGCTTCTGGAACCCTGTGGCCTGGGAACATGACTGAGGTTTCTTTCTGGATGCCTGTTCCCTGGGAACATGACTGAGGTTTGATTCTGGACACCTGTCTCTTGGGAGCATGACTGAGGTCTGATTTTTGAAACCTATGGCCTGGGAACATGACTGAGGTTTGATTCTGGAACCATGTGCCCTGGGAATATGACTGAAATTTGATTATGGAAACCATTGGCCTGGGAACATGACTGATGTTAGATTGTGGAATCCTGTGGCCTGGGAACATGACATCGGTTTGGATTTTGGTACCCTGTTGCCTGGGAACATGAAATCGTTTTGATTCTGGAAACCCGTGGCCTGGGAATATGACTGAGGTTTGACCGTGGTACCCTATGTCCTGGCAACAAGACTGAGGTTTGATTCTGGAAGACTGTGGCCAGGGAATATGATATCGGGTTGATTCTGGAACCCTGTGTCCGGGGAACAAGACTGAGGTTTGCTTCTGGAACCCTGTTCCCTGGGAACATGACTGAGTTTTGATTCTGCACACCTGTGTCCTGGGACCATGACTGAGGTTTGATTGTTGAAACCTGTGGCCTGCGAACATGACTGAGGTTTGATTCTGGAACCATGTGTCCTGGGAATATGACTGAGGTTTGATTCTGGAAACCTGTGGCCTGGGAAAATGACTGAGGTTTCATTGTGGAAACATGTGTCCTGGAATCATGTGTGTGGTTTGATGGCGGAACACTCTGGCCTGGCAAAATGACTGAGGCTTGATTCTGGAACCCTGTGGCCTGAGAACTTGACTGAGGTTTGATTGCAGAAACCTGTGGACTGGCAACATGACTGAGGCTTGATTCTGGAACCCTGTCGCCTGGGAACATGAATGAGGTTTGATTGTGGAACCCTGTGGCCTGGGAACATGACAGAGATTTGATTCTGGACACCTGTGTCCTAGGAACAAGACTGAGGTTTGATTGTTGAAACCTGTGGCCTGCGAATATGACTGAGGTTTGATTCTGGAACCATGTGTCTTGGGAATATGACTGAGGTTTGATTCTGGAAACCATTGGCCTGGGAACATGACTGATGTTAGATTGTGGAATCCTGTGGCCTTGGAACATGACATCGGTTTGGATCCTGGTACCCTGTTGCCTGGGAACATGAAATCGGTTTGATTCTGGAAACCTGTGGCCTGGGTATATGACTGAGGTTTGATGGTGGTACCCTATGGCCTGGCAACAAGAGTGAGTTTTGATTCTGGATCCCTGTGGCCTGGGAACATGACTGAGGCGTGATTCTGGAAAACTGTGGCCTGGAAACATGACATCTGTTTAGATAGTGGAATACTGTGCCCTGGGATCCTGACTGAGCCTTGGTTCTGGAACCCTGTGGACTGGGAACATGACTGAGGTTTTATTTTGGAACCCTGTAGCCTGGGAACATAACTGAGGATTGATTCTGGAACGCTATGGCCTGGGAACATGACCTCGGTGGATTCTGGAATCCTGTGGCCTGGGAACATGAGAACGGTTTGACTCTGGAACCCTGTGGCCTGGGAACATGTCTGAGGTTTGTTGGTGGAAACCTGTGGGCTGGCAACATGACTGAGGTTTGAGTCTGGAAGACTGTGGCCAGGGAACATGATATTGGGTTGATTCTGGAAACCTGTATCCTGGGAACAAGACTGAGGTTTGCTGGTGGAACCCTGTGGCCTCGGAACATGACATCGGTTGGATTTTGGAACCCTGTAGCCTGGGAACATGACTGAAGTTTGATTGTGGAACCCTGTTGCCTGGGAACATGACAGAGATTTGTTTCTGGAAGCCTGTTCCCTGAGAACATGACTGAGGTTTGATTCTGGACACCTGTGGCCTGGGAATATGTCTGAGGTTTGATTGTTGAAACCTGTGGCCTGCGAACATGACTGAGGTTTGATTCTGGATCCATGTGTCCTGGGAATATGACTGAGGTTTGATTCTGGAAACCTGTGGCCTGGGAAAATCACTTAGGATTCATTGTCGAAACATTTGGCCTGGGATCATGACTGAGGTTTGATGGTGGAAAACTCTGGCCTGGCAAAATGACTGAGGCTTGATTCTGGAACCCTATGGCCTGGGAACTTGACTGAGGTTTGATGGCAGAAACCTGTGGACTGGCAACATGACTGAGGATTGACTGTGGAACCCTGTGTCCTGGAAACATGACTGTGGTCTGGTACTTGAAAACCATGGCCTGGGAACTTGACATTGGTTTGATTCTGGAACCCTGTGTCCTAGGAACATGATTGAGGTTTGATGGAGGAACCCTGTGTGCAGGGAACATGACTGAGGCTTGATGGTGGAACCCTGTGGCCTGGCAACAGGACTGAGGTTTGATGGTGGAACCCTGTTGCCTGGCAAGATGACTTAGGTTTGACTGTGGAACACTCTGGCCTGGGAACATGACTGAGGCTTTATGGTGAAACCGTGGCATGGCAATAGGACTGAGGTTTGATTGTGGATCCCTCTGGCCTGGGAATATGACTGAGCTTTAATTGTGGAACCTGTGGGCTGTGAACATGACTGGGATATATTTTTGAAACCTGTGTCTAGGGAACATGACTGAGGTTTTATTCTGGAACCCTGTGTCCTGGGAATATGACTGAGGTTTGACTATGGAAACCATTGACCTGTGAACATGAGTGATGTTAGATTGTGGAATACTGTGGCCTGGGAACATGACATCGGTTTGGATTCTGGTACCCTGTTGCCTGGGAATATGAAATCGGTTTGATTCTGGAAACCTGTGGCCTGGAAATATGACTGAGGTTTGATGGTGGTACCCTATGGCCTGGCAAGATGACTTAGGTTTGATTGTGGAACACTCAGGCCTGGGAACATGACTGAGGCTTGATGGTGGAACCCTGTGTCCTGGGAACATGAGAACGGTTTGATTCTGGAAACCTGTGGCCTTTGGAACATGTCTGCGGTTTGATGGTGGAAACCTGTGGCCTGGTAACATGACTGAGGTTTGATTCTGGAAGACTGTGGCCAAGGAACATGATATCGGTTTGATTCTGGAACCCTGTGTCCTGGGAACAAGACTGAGGTTTGCTTCTGGACGCCTGTGGGCTGGGAACATGACATCGGCTGGATTCTGGAACCCTGTGGCCTGGGAACATGACTGAGGTTTGTTTCTGGAAGCCTGTTCCCTGGGAACATGACTGAGGTTTGATTCTGGAACCATGTGTCCTGGGAATATGACTGAGGTTTGATTCTGGAAACCATTGGCCTGGGAACATGACTGATGTTAGATTGTGGAATCCTGTGGCCTGGGAACATGACATCGGTGGATTCTGGAACCCTGTGGCCTGGAAACATGAGAACGGTTTGATTCTTTAACCCTGTGGCCTGGGAACATGTCTGAGGTTTGATGGTGGAAACTTGTGGCCTGGCAACATGACTGACCTTTGATCCTGGAAGACTCTTGCCACGGAACATGATATCGGGTTGATTGTGGAAACCTGTGTCCTGGGAACAAGACTGAGGTTTGCTTCTGGAACCCTGTGGCCTGGGAACATGACTGAGGTTTCTTTCTGGATGCCTGTTCCCTGGGAACATGACTGAGGTTTGATTCTGGACACCTGTCTCTTGGGAGCATGACTGAGGTCTGATTTTTGAAACCTATGGCCTGGGAACATGACTGAGGTTTGATTCTGGAACCATGTGCCCTGGGAATATGACTGAAATTTGATTATGGAAACCATTGGCCTGGGAACATGACTGATGTTAGATTGTGGAATCCTGTGGCCTGGGAACATGACATCGGTTTGGATTTTGGTACCCTGTTGCCTGGGAACATGAAATCGTTTTGATTCTGGAAACCCGTGGCCTGGGAATATGACTGAGGTTTGACCGTGGTACCCTATGTCCTGGCAACAAGACTGAGGTTTGATTCTGGAAGACTGTGGCCAGGGAATATGATATCGGGTTGATTCTGGAACCCTGTGTCCGGGGAACAAGACTGAGGTTTGCTTCTGGAACCCTGTTCCCTGGGAACATGACTGAGTTTTGATTCTGCACACCTGTGTCCTGGGACCATGACTGAGGTTTGATTGTTGAAACCTGTGGCCTGCGAACATGACTGAGGTTTGATTCTGGAACCATGTGTCCTGGGAATATGACTGAGGTTTGATTCTGGAAACCTGTGGCCTGGGAAAATGACTGAGGTTTCATTGTGGAAACATGTGTCCTGGAATCATGTGTGTGGTTTGATGGCGGAACACTCTGGCCTGGCAAAATGACTGAGGCTTGATTCTGGAACCCTGTGGCCTGAGAACTTGACTGAGGTTTGATTGCAGAAACCTGTGGACTGGCAACATGACTGAGGCTTGATTCTGGAACCCTGTCGCCTGGGAACATGAATGAGGTTTGATTGTGGAACCCTGTGGCCTGGGAACATGACAGAGATTTGATTCTGGACACCTGTGTCCTAGGAACAAGACTGAGGTTTGATTGTTGAAACCTGTGGCCTGCGAATATGACTGAGGTTTGATTCTGGAACCATGTGTCTTGGGAATATGACTGAGGTTTGATTCTGGAAACCATTGGCCTGGGAACATGACTGATGTTAGATTGTGGAATCCTGTGGCCTTGGAACATGACATCGGTTTGGATCCTGGTACCCTGTTGCCTGGGAACATGAAATCGGTTTGATTCTGGAAACCTGTGGCCTGGGTATATGACTGAGGTTTGATGGTGGTACCCTATGGCCTGGCAACAAGAGTGAGTTTTGATTCTGGATCCCTGTGGCCTGGGAACATGACTGAGGCGTGATTCTGGAAAACTGTGGCCTGGAAACATGACATCTGTTTAGATAGTGGAATACTGTGCCCTGGGATCCTGACTGAGCCTTGGTTCTGGAACCCTGTGGACTGGGAACATGACTGAGGTTTTATTTTGGAACCCTGTAGCCTGGGAACATAACTGAGGATTGATTCTGGAACGCTATGGCCTGGGAACATGACCTCGGTGGATTCTGGAATCCTGTGGCCTGGGAACATGAGAACGGTTTGACTCTGGAACCCTGTGGCCTGGGAACATGTCTGAGGTTTGTTGGTGGAAACCTGTGGGCTGGCAACATGACGGAGGTTTGAGTCTGGAAGACTGTGGCCAGGGAACATGATATTGGGTTGATTCTGGAAACCTGTATCCTGGGAACAAGACTGAGGTTTGCTGGTGGAACCCTGTGGCCTCGGAACATGACATCGGTTGGATTTTGGAACCCTGTAGCCTGGGAACATGACTGAAGTTTGATTGTGGAACCCTGTTGCCTGGGAACATGACAGAGATTTGTTTCTGGAAGCCTGTTCCCTGAGAACATGACTGAGGTTTGATTCTGGACACCTGTGGCCTGGGAATATGTCTGAGGTTTGATTGTTGAAACCTGTGGCCTGCGAACATGACTGAGGTTTGATTCTGGATCCATGTGTCCTGGGAATATGACTGAGGTTTGATTCTGGAAACCTGTGGCCTGGGAAAATCACTTAGGATTCATTGTCGAAACATTTGGCCTGGGATCATGACTGAGGTTTGATGGTGGAAAACTCTGGCCTGGCAAAATGACTGAGGCTTGATTCTGGAACCCTATGGCCTGGGAACTTGACTGAGGTTTGATGGCAGAAACCTGTGGACTGGCAACATGACTGAGGATTGACTGTGGAACCCTGTGTCCTGGAAACATGACTGTGGTCTGGTACTTGAAAACCATGGCCTGGGAACTTGACATTGGTTTGATTCTGGAACCCTGTGTCCTAGGAACATGATTGAGGTTTGATGGAGGAACCCTGTGTGCAGGGAACATGACTGAGGCTTGATGGTGGAACCCTGTGGCCTGGCAACAGGACTGAGGTTTGATGGTGGAACCCTGTTGCCTGGCAAGATGACTTAGGTTTGACTGTGGAACACTCTGGCCTGGGAACATGACTGAGGCTTTATGGTGAAACCGTGGCATGGCAATAGGACTGAGGTTTGATTGTGGATCCCTCTGGCCTGGGAATATGACTGAGCTTTAATTGTGGAACCTGTGGGCTGTGAACATGACTGGGATATATTTTTGAAACCTGTGTCTAGGGAACATGACTGAGGTTTTATTCTGGAACCCTGTGTCCTGGGAATATGACTGAGGTTTGACTATGGAAACCATTGACCTGTGAACATGAGTGATGTTAGATTGTGGAATACTGTGGCCTGGGAACATGACATCGGTTTGGATTCTGGTACCCTGTTGCCTGGGAATATGAAATCGGTTTGATTCTGGAAACCTGTGGCCTGGAAATATGACTGAGGTTTGATGGTGGTACCCTATGGCATGGCAAGATGACTTAGGTTTGATTGTGGAACACTCAGGCCTGGGAACATGACTGAGGCTTGATGGTGGAACCCTGTGTCCTGGGAACATGAGAACGGTTTGATTCTGGAAACCTGTGGCCTTTGGAACATGTCTGCGGTTTGATGGTGGAAACCTGTGGCCTGGTAACATGACTGAGGTTTGATTCTGGAAGACTGTGGCCAAGGAACATGATATCGGTTTGATTCTGGAACCCTGTGTCCTGGGAACAAGACTGAGGTTTGCTTCTGGACGCCTGTGGGCTGGGAACATGACATCGGCTGGATTCTGGAACCCTGTGGCCTGGGAACATGACTGAGGTTTGTTTCTGGAAGCCTGTTCCCTGGGAACATGACTGAGGTTTGATTCTGGAACCATGTGTCCTGGGAATATGACTGAGGTTTGATTCTGGAAACCATTGGCCTGGGAACATGACTGATGTTAGATTGTGGAATCCTGTGGCCTGGGAACATGACATCGGTGGATTCTGGAACCCTGTGGCCTGGAAACATGAGAACGGTTTGATTCTTTAACCCTGTGGCCTGGGAACATGTCTGAGGTTTGATGGTGGAAACTTGTGGCCTGGCAACATGACTGACGTTTGATCCTGGAAGACTCTTGCCACGGAACATGATATCGGGTTGATTGTGGAAACCTGTGTCCTGGGAACAAGACTGAGGTTTGCTTCTGGAACCCTGTGGCCTGGGAACATGACTGAGGTTTCTTTCTGGATGCCTGTTCCCTGGGAACATGACTGAGGTTTGATTCTGGACACCTGTCTCTTGGGAGCATGACTGAGGTCTGATTTTTGAAACCTATGGCCTGGGAACATGACTGAGGTTTGATTCTGGAACCATGTGCCCTGGGAATATGACTGAAATTTGATTATGGAAACCATTGGCCTGGGAACATGACTGATGTTAGATTGTGGAATCCTGTGGCCTGGGAACATGACATCGGTTTGGATTTTGGTACCCTGTTGCCTGGGAACATGAAATCGTTTTGATTCTGGAAACCCGTGGCCTGGGAATATGACTGAGGTTTGACCGTGGTACCCTATGTCCTGGCAACAAGACTGAGGTTTGATTCTGGAAGACTGTGGCCAGGGAATATGATATCGGGTTGATTCTGGAACCCTGTGTCCGGGGAACAAGACTGAGGTTTGCTTCTGGAACCCTGTTCCCTGGGAACATGACTGAGTTTTGATTCTGCACACCTGTGTCCTGGGACCATGACTGAGGTTTGATTGTTGAAACCTGTGGCCTGCGAACATGACTGAGGTTTGATTCTGGAACCATGTGTCCTGGGAATATGACTGAGGTTTGATTCTGGAAACCTGTGGCCTGGGAAAATGACTGAGGTTTCATTGTGGAAACATGTGTCCTGGAATCATGTGTGTGGTTTGATGGCGGAACACTCTGGCCTGGCAAAATGACTGAGGCTTGATTCTGGAACCCTGTGGCCTGAGAACTTGACTGAGGTTTGATTGCAGAAACCTGTGGACTGGCAACATGACTGAGGCTTGATTCTGGAACCCTGTCGCCTGGGAACATGAATGAGGTTTGATTGTGGAACCCTGTGGCCTGGGAACATGACAGAGATTTGATTCTGGACACCTGTGTCCTAGGAACAAGACTGAGGTTTGATTGTTGAAACCTGTGGCCTGCGAATATGACTGAGGTTTGATTCTGGAACCATGTGTCTTGGGAATATGACTGAGGTTTGATTCTGGAAACCATTGGCCTGGGAACATGACTGATGTTAGATTGTGGAATCCTGTGGCCTTGGAACATGACATCGGTTTGGATCCTGGTACCCTGTTGCCTGGGAACATGAAATCGGTTTGATTCTGGAAACCTGTGGCCTGGGTATATGACTGAGGTTTGATGGTGGTACCCTATGGCCTGGCAACAAGAGTGAGTTTTGATTCTGGATCCCTGTGGCCTGGGAACATGACTGAGGCGTGATTCTGGAAAACTGTGGCCTGGAAACATGACATCTGTTTAGATAGTGGAATACTGTGCCCTGGGATCCTGACTGAGCCTTGGTTCTGGAACCCTGTGGACTGGGAACATGACTGAGGTTTTATTTTGGAACCCTGTAGCCTGGGAACATAACTGAGGATTGATTCTGGAACGCTATGGCCTGGGAACATGACCTCGGTGGATTCTGGAATCCTGTGGCCTGGGAACATGAGAACGGTTTGACTCTGGAACCCTGTGGCCTGGGAACATGTCTGAGGTTTGTTGGTGGAAACCTGTGGGCTGGCAACATGACGGAGGTTTGAGTCTGGAAGACTGTGGCCAGGGAACATGATATTGGGTTGATTCTGGAAACCTGTATCCTGGGAACAAGACTGAGGTTTGCTGGTGGAACCCTGTGGCCTCGGAACATGACATCGGTTGGATTTTGGAACCCTGTAGCCTGGGAACATGACTGAAGTTTGATTGTGGAACCCTGTTGCCTGGGAACATGACAGAGATTTGTTTCTGGAAGCCTGTTCCCTGAGAACATGACTGAGGTTTGATTCTGGACACCTGTGGCCTGGGAATATGTCTGAGGTTTGATTGTTGAAACCTGTGGCCTGCGAACATGACTGAGGTTTGATTCTGGATCCATGTGTCCTGGGAATATGACTGAGGTTTGATTCTGGAAACCTGTGGCCTGGGAAAATCACTTAGGATTCATTGTCGAAACATTTGGCCTGGGATCATGACTGAGGTTTGATGGTGGAAAACTCTGGCCTGGCAAAATGACTGAGGCTTGATTCTGGAACCCTATGGCCTGGGAACTTGACTGAGGTTTGATGGCAGAAACCTGTGGACTGGCAACATGACTGAGGATTGACTGTGGAACCCTGTGTCCTGGAAACATGACTGTGGTCTGGTACTTGAAAACCATGGCCTGGGAACTTGACATTGGTTTGATTCTGGAACCCTGTGTCCTAGGAACATGATTGAGGTTTGATGGAGGAACCCTGTGTGCAGGGAACATGACTGAGGCTTGATGGTGGAACCCTGTGGCCTGGCAACAGGACTGAGGTTTGATGGTGGAACCCTGTTGCCTGGCAAGATGACTTAGGTTTGACTGTGGAACACTCTGGCCTGGGAACATGACTGAGGCTTTATGGTGAAACCGTGGCATGGCAATAGGACTGAGGTTTGATTGTGGATCCCTCTGGCCTGGGAATATGACTGAGCTTTAATTGTGGAACCTGTGGGCTGTGAACATGACTGGGATATATTTTTGAAACCTGTGTCTAGGGAACATGACTGAGGTTTTATTCTGGAACCCTGTGTCCTGGGAATATGACTGAGGTTTGACTATGGAAACCATTGACCTGTGAACATGAGTGATGTTAGATTGTGGAATACTGTGGCCTGGGAACATGACATCGGTTTGGATTCTGGTACCCTGTTGCCTGGGAATATGAAATCGGTTTGATTCTGGAAACCTGTGGCCTGGAAATATGACTGAGGTTTGATGGTGGTACCCTATGGCCTGGCAAGATGACTTAGGTTTGATTGTGGAACACTCAGGCCTGGGAACATGACTGAGGCTTGATGGTGGAACCCTGTGTCCTGGGAACATGAGAACGGTTTGATTCTGGAAACCTGTGGCCTTTGGAACATGTCTGCGGTTTGATGGTGGAAACCTGTGGCCTGGTAACATGACTGAGGTTTGATTCTGGAAGACTGTGGCCAAGGAACATGATATCGGTTTGATTCTGGAACCCTGTGTCCTGGGAACAAGACTGAGGTTTGCTTCTGGACGCCTGTGGGCTGGGAACATGACATCGGCTGGATTCTGGAACCCTGTGGCCTGGGAACATGACTGAGGTTTGTTTCTGGAAGCCTGTTCCCTGGGAACATGACTGAGGTTTGATTCTGGAACCATGTGTCCTGGGAATATGACTGAGGTTTGATTCTGGAAACCATTGGCCTGGGAACATGACTGATGTTAGATTGTGGAATCCTGTGGCCTGGGAACATGACATCGGTGGATTCTGGAACCCTGTGGCCTGGAAACATGAGAACGGTTTGATTCTTTAACCCTGTGGCCTGGGAACATGTCTGAGGTTTGATGGTGGAAACTTGTGGCCTGGCAACATGACTGACGTTTGATCCTGGAAGACTCTTGCCACGGAACATGATATCGGGTTGATTGTGGAAACCTGTGTCCTGGGAACAAGACTGAGGTTTGCTTCTGGAACCCTGTGGCCTGGGAACATGACTGAGGTTTCTTTCTGGATGCCTGTTCCCTGGGAACATGACTGAGGTTTGATTCTGGACACCTGTCTCTTGGGAGCATGACTGAGGTCTGATTTTTGAAACCTATGGCCTGGGAACATGACTGAGGTTTGATTCTGGAACCATGTGCCCTGGGAATATGACTGAAATTTGATTATGGAAACCATTGGCCTGGGAACATGACTGATGTTAGATTGTGGAATCCTGTGGCCTGGGAACATGACATCGGTTTGGATTTTGGTACCCTGTTGCCTGGGAACATGAAATCGTTTTGATTCTGGAAACCCGTGGCCTGGGAATATGACTGAGGTTTGACCGTGGTACCCTATGTCCTGGCAACAAGACTGAGGTTTGATTCTGGAAGACTGTGGCCAGGGAATATGATATCGGGTTGATTCTGGAACCCTGTGTCCGGGGAACAAGACTGAGGTTTGCTTCTGGAACCCTGTTCCCTGGGAACATGACTGAGTTTTGATTCTGCACACCTGTGTCCTGGGACCATGACTGAGGTTTGATTGTTGAAACCTGTGGCCTGCGAACATGACTGAGGTTTGATTCTGGAACCATGTGTCCTGGGAATATGACTGAGGTTTGATTCTGGAAACCTGTGGCCTGGGAAAATGACTGAGGTTTCATTGTGGAAACATGTGTCCTGGAATCATGTGTGTGGTTTGATGGCGGAACACTCTGGCCTGGCAAAATGACTGAGGCTTGATTCTGGAACCCTGTGGCCTGAGAACTTGACTGAGGTTTGATTGCAGAAACCTGTGGACTGGCAACATGACTGAGGCTTGATTCTGGAACCCTGTCGCCTGGGAACATGAATGAGGTTTGATTGTGGAACCCTGTGGCCTGGGAACATGACAGAGATTTGATTCTGGACACCTGTGTCCTAGGAACAAGACTGAGGTTTGATTGTTGAAACCTGTGGCCTGCGAATATGACTGAGGTTTGATTCTGGAACCATGTGTCTTGGGAATATGACTGAGGTTTGATTCTGGAAACCATTGGCCTGGGAACATGACTGATGTTAGATTGTGGAATCCTGTGGCCTTGGAACATGACATCGGTTTGGATCCTGGTACCCTGTTGCCTGGGAACATGAAATCGGTTTGATTCTGGAAACCTGTGGCCTGGGTATATGACTGAGGTTTGATGGTGGTACCCTATGGCCTGGCAACAAGAGTGAGTTTTGATTCTGGATCCCTGTGGCCTGGGAACATGACTGAGGCGTGATTCTGGAAAACTGTGGCCTGGAAACATGACATCTGTTTAGATAGTGGAATACTGTGCCCTGGGATCCTGACTGAGCCTTGGTTCTGGAACCCTGTGGACTGGGAACATGACTGAGGTTTTATTTTGGAACCCTGTAGCCTGGGAACATAACTGAGGATTGATTCTGGAACGCTATGGCCTGGGAACATGACCTCGGTGGATTCTGGAATCCTGTGGCCTGGGAACATGAGAACGGTTTGACTCTGGAACCCTGTGGCCTGGGAACATGTCTGAGGTTTGTTGGTGGAAACCTGTGGGCTGGCAACATGACGGAGGTTTGAGTCTGGAAGACTGTGGCCAGGGAACATGATATTGGGTTGATTCTGGAAACCTGTATCCTGGGAACAAGACTGAGGTTTGCTGGTGGAACCCTGTGGCCTCGGAACATGACATCGGTTGGATTTTGGAACCCTGTAGCCTGGGAACATGACTGAAGTTTGATTGTGGAACCCTGTTGCCTGGGAACATGACAGAGATTTGTTTCTGGAAGCCTGTTCCCTGAGAACATGACTGAGGTTTGATTCTGGACACCTGTGGCCTGGGAATATGTCTGAGGTTTGATTGTTGAAACCTGTGGCCTGCGAACATGACTGAGGTTTGATTCTGGATCCATGTGTCCTGGGAATATGACTGAGGTTTGATTCTGGAAACCTGTGGCCTGGGAAAATCACTTAGGATTCATTGTCGAAACATTTGGCCTGGGATCATGACTGAGGTTTGATGGTGGAAAACTCTGGCCTGGCAAAATGACTGAGGCTTGATTCTGGAACCCTATGGCCTGGGAACTTGACTGAGGTTTGATGGCAGAAACCTGTGGACTGGCAACATGACTGAGGATTGACTGTGGAACCCTGTGTCCTGGAAACATGACTGTGGTCTGGTACTTGAAAACCATGGCCTGGGAACTTGACATTGGTTTGATTCTGGAACCCTGTGTCCTAGGAACATGATTGAGGTTTGATGGAGGAACCCTGTGTGCAGGGAACATGACTGAGGCTTGATGGTGGAACCCTGTGGCCTGGCAACAGGACTGAGGTTTGATGGTGGAACCCTGTTGCCTGGCAAGATGACTTAGGTTTGACTGTGGAACACTCTGGCCTGGGAACATGACTGAGGCTTTATGGTGAAACCGTGGCATGGCAATAGGACTGAGGTTTGATTGTGGATCCCTCTGGCCTGGGAATATGACTGAGCTTTAATTGTGGAACCTGTGGGCTGTGAACATGACTGGGATATATTTTTGAAACCTGTGTCTAGGGAACATGACTGAGGTTTTATTCTGGAACCCTGTGTCCTGGGAATATGACTGAGGTTTGACTATGGAAACCATTGACCTGTGAACATGAGTGATGTTAGATTGTGGAATACTGTGGCCTGGGAACATGACATCGGTTTGGATTCTGGTACCCTGTTGCCTGGGAATATGAAATCGGTTTGATTCTGGAAACCTGTGGCCTGGAAATATGACTGAGGTTTGATGGTGGTACCCTATGGCCTGGCAAGATGACTTAGGTTTGATTGTGGAACACTCAGGCCTGGGAACATGACTGAGGCTTGATGGTGGAACCCTGTGTCCTGGGAACATGAGAACGGTTTGATTCTGGAAACCTGTGGCCTTTGGAACATGTCTGCGGTTTGATGGTGGAAACCTGTGGCCTGGTAACATGACTGAGGTTTGATTCTGGAAGACTGTGGCCAAGGAACATGATATCGGTTTGATTCTGGAACCCTGTGTCCTGGGAACAAGACTGAGGTTTGCTTCTGGACGCCTGTGGGCTGGGAACATGACATCGGCTGGATTCTGGAACCCTGTGGCCTGGGAACATGACTGAGGTTTGTTTCTGGAAGCCTGTTCCCTGGGAACATGACTGAGGTTTGATTCTGGAACCATGTGTCCTGGGAATATGACTGAGGTTTGATTCTGGAAACCATTGGCCTGGGAACATGACTGATGTTAGATTGTGGAATCCTGTGGCCTGGGAACATGACATCGGTGGATTCTGGAACCCTGTGGCCTGGAAACATGAGAACGGTTTGATTCTTTAACCCTGTGGCCTGGGAACATGTCTGAGGTTTGATGGTGGAAACTTGTGGCCTGGCAACATGACTGACGTTTGATCCTGGAAGACTCTTGCCACGGAACATGATATCGGGTTGATTGTGGAAACCTGTGTCCTGGGAACAAGACTGAGGTTTGCTTCTGGAACCCTGTGGCCTGGGAACATGACTGAGGTTTCTTTCTGGATGCCTGTTCCCTGGGAACATGACTGAGGTTTGATTCTGGACACCTGTCTCTTGGGAGCATGACTGAGGTCTGATTTTTGAAACCTATGGCCTGGGAACATGACTGAGGTTTGATTCTGGAACCATGTGCCCTGGGAATATGACTGAAATTTGATTATGGAAACCATTGGCCTGGGAACATGACTGATGTTAGATTGTGGAATCCTGTGGCCTGGGAACATGACATCGGTTTGGATTTTGGTACCCTGTTGCCTGGGAACATGAAATCGTTTTGATTCTGGAAACCCGTGGCCTGGGAATATGACTGAGGTTTGACCGTGGTACCCTATGTCCTGGCAACAAGACTGAGGTTTGATTCTGGAAGACTGTGGCCAGGGAATATGATATCGGGTTGATTCTGGAACCCTGTGTCCGGGGAACAAGACTGAGGTTTGCTTCTGGAACCCTGTTCCCTGGGAACATGACTGAGTTTTGATTCTGCACACCTGTGTCCTGGGACCATGACTGAGGTTTGATTGTTGAAACCTGTGGCCTGCGAACATGACTGAGGTTTGATTCTGGAACCATGTGTCCTGGGAATATGACTGAGGTTTGATTCTGGAAACCTGTGGCCTGGGAAAATGACTGAGGTTTCATTGTGGAAACATGTGTCCTGGAATCATGTGTGTGGTTTGATGGCGGAACACTCTGGCCTGGCAAAATGACTGAGGCTTGATTCTGGAACCCTGTGGCCTGAGAACTTGACTGAGGTTTGATTGCAGAAACCTGTGGACTGGCAACATGACTGAGGCTTGATTCTGGAACCCTGTCGCCTGGGAACATGAATGAGGTTTGATTGTGGAACCCTGTGGCCTGGGAACATGACAGAGATTTGATTCTGGACACCTGTGTCCTAGGAACAAGACTGAGGTTTGATTGTTGAAACCTGTGGCCTGCGAATATGACTGAGGTTTGACTCTGGAACCATGTGTCTTGGGAATATGACTGAGGTTTGATTCTGGAAACCATTGGCCTGGGAACATGACTGATGTTAGATTGTGGAATCCTGTGGCCTTGGAACATGACATCGGTTTGGATCCTGGTACCCTGTTGCCTGGGAACATGAAATCGGTTTGATTCTGGAAACCTGTGGCCTGGGTATATGACTGAGGTTTGATGGTGGTACCCTATGGCCTGGCAACAAGAGTGAGTTTTGATTCTGGATCCCTGTGGCCTGGGAACATGACTGAGGCGTGATTCTGGAAAACTGTGGCCTGGAAACATGACATCTGTTTAGATAGTGGAATACTGTGCCCTGGGATCCTGACTGAGCCTTGGTTCTGGAACCCTGTGGACTGGGAACATGACTGAGGTTTTATTTTGGAACCCTGTAGCCTGGGAACATAACTGAGGATTGATTCTGGAACGCTATGGCCTGGGAACATGACCTCGGTGGATTCTGGAATCCTGTGGCCTGGGAACATGAGAACGGTTTGACTCTGGAACCCTGTGGCCTGGGAACATGTCTGAGGTTTGTTGGTGGAAACCTGTGGGCTGGCAACATGACGGAGGTTTGAGTCTGGAAGACTGTGGCCAGGGAACATGATATTGGGTTGATTCTGGAAACCTGTATCCTGGGAACAAGACTGAGGTTTGCTGGTGGAACCCTGTGGCCTCGGAACATGACATCGGTTGGATTTTGGAACCCTGTAGCCTGGGAACATGACTGAAGTTTGATTGTGGAACCCTGTTGCCTGGGAACATGACAGAGATTTGTTTCTGGAAGCCTGTTCCCTGAGAACATGACTGAGGTTTGATTCTGGACACCTGTGGCCTGGGAATATGTCTGAGGTTTGATTGTTGAAACCTGCGGCCTGCGAACATGACTGAGGTTTGATTCTGGATCCATGTGTCCTGGGAATATGACTGAGGTTTGATTCTGGAAACCTGTGGCCTGGGAAAATCACTTAGGATTCATTGTCGAAACATTTGGCCTGGGATCATGACTGAGGTTTGATGGTGGAAAACTCTGGCCTGGCAAAATGACTGAGGCTTGATTCTGGAACCCTATGGCCTGGGAACTTGACTGAGGTTTGATGGCAGAAACCTGTGGACTGGCAACATGACTGAGGATTGACTGTGGAACCCTGTGTCCTGGAAACATGACTGTGGTCTGGTACTTGAAAACCATGGCCTGGGAACTTGACATTGGTTTGATTCTGGAACCCTGTGTCCTAGGAACATGATTGAGGTTTGATGGAGGAACCCTGTGTGCAGGGAACATGACTGAGGCTTGATGGTGGAACCCTGTGGCCTGGCAACAGGACTGAGGTTTGATGGTGGAACCCTGTTGCCTGGCAAGATGACTTAGGTTTGACTGTGGAACACTCTGGCCTGGGAACATGACTGAGGCTTTATGGTGAAACCGTGGCATGGCAATAGGACTGAGGTTTGATTGTGGATCCCTCTGGCCTGGGAATATGACTGAGCTTTAATTGTGGAACCTGTGGGCTGTGAACATGACTGGGATATATTTTTGAAACCTGTGTCTAGGGAACATGACTGAGGTTTTATTCTGGAACCCTGTGTCCTGGGAATATGACTGAGGTTTGATTATGGAAACCATTGACCTGTGAACATGAGTGATGTTAGATTGTGGAATACTGTGGCCTGGGAACATGACATCGGTTTGGATTCTGGTACCCTGTTGCCTGGGAATATGAAATCGGTTTGATTCTGGAAACCTGTGGCCTGGAAATATGACTGAGGTTTGATGGTGGTACCCTATGGCCTGGCAAGATGACTTAGGTTTGATTGTGGAACACTCAGGCCTGGGAACATGACTGAGGCTTGATGGTGGAACCCTGTGTCCTGGGAACATGAGAACGGTTTGATTCTGGAAACCTGTGGCCTTTGGAACATGTCTGCGGTTTGATGGTGGAAACCTGTGGCCTGGTAACATGACTGAGGTTTGATTCTGGAAGACTGTGGCCAAGGAACATGATATCGGTTTGATTCTGGAACCCTGTGTCCTGGGAACAAGACTGAGGTTTGCTTCTGGACGCCTGTGGGCTGGGAACATGACATCGGCTGGATTCTGGAACCCTGTGGCCTGGGAACATGACTGAGGTTTGTTTCTGGAAGCCTGTTCCCTGGGAACATGACTGAGGTTTGATTCTGGAACCATGTGTCCTGGGAATATGACTGAGGTTTGATTCTGGAAACCATTGGCCTGGGAACATGACTGATGTTAGATTGTGGAATCCTGTGGCCTGGGAACATGACATCGGTGGATTCTGGAACCCTGTGGCCTGGAAACATGAGAACGGTTTGATTCTTTAACCCTGTGGCCTGGGAACATGTCTGAGGTTTGATGGTGGAAACTTGTGGCCTGGCAACATGACTGACGTTTGATCCTGGAAGACTCTTGCCACGGAACATGATATCGGGTTGATTGTGGAAACCTGTGTCCTGGGAACAAGACTGAGGTTTGCTTCTGGAACCCTGTGGCCTGGGAACATGACTGAGGTTTCTTTCTGGATGCCTGTTCCCTGGGAACATGACTGAGGTTTGATTCTGGACACCTGTCTCTTGGGAGCATGACTGAGGTCTGATTTTTGAAACCTATGGCCTGGGAACATGACTGAGGTTTGATTCTGGAACCATGTGCCCTGGGAATATGACTGAAATTTGATTATGGAAACCATTGGCCTGGGAACATGACTGATGTTAGATTGTGGAATCCTGTGGCCTGGGAACATGACATCGGTTTGGATTTTGGTACCCTGTTGCCTGGGAACATGAAATCGTTTTGATTCTGGAAACCCGTGGCCTGGGAATATGACTGAGGTTTGACCGTGGTACCCTATGTCCTGGCAACAAGACTGAGGTTTGATTCTGGAAGACTGTGGCCAGGGAATATGATATCGGGTTGATTCTGGAACCCTGTGTCCGGGGAACAAGACTGAGGTTTGCTTCTGGAACCCTGTTCCCTGGGAACATGACTGAGTTTTGATTCTGCACACCTGTGTCCTGGGACCATGACTGAGGTTTGATTGTTGAAACCTGTGGCCTGCGAACATGACTGAGGTTTGATTCTGGAACCATGTGTCCTGGGAATATGACTGAGGTTTGATTCTGGAAACCTGTGGCCTGGGAAAATGACTGAGGTTTCATTGTGGAAACATGTGTCCTGGAATCATGTGTGTGGTTTGATGGCGGAACACTCTGGCCTGGCAAAATGACTGAGGCTTGATTCTGGAACCCTGTGGCCTGAGAACTTGACTGAGGTTTGATTGCAGAAACCTGTGGACTGGCAACATGACTGAGGCTTGATTCTGGAACCCTGTCGCCTGGGAACATGAATGAGGTTTGATTGTGGAACCCTGTGGCCTGGGAACATGACAGAGATTTGATTCTGGACACCTGTGTCCTAGGAACAAGACTGAGGTTTGATTGTTGAAACCTGTGGCCTGCGAATATGACTGAGGTTTGACTCTGGAACCATGTGTCTTGGGAATATGACTGAGGTTTGATTCTGGAAACCATTGGCCTGGGAACATGACTGATGTTAGATTGTGGAATCCTGTGGCCTTGGAACATGACATCGGTTTGGATCCTGGTACCCTGTTGCCTGGGAACATGAAATCGGTTTGATTCTGGAAACCTGTGGCCTGGGTATATGACTGAGGTTTGATGGTGGTACCCTATGGCCTGGCAACAAGAGTGAGTTTTGATTCTGGATCCCTGTGGCCTGGGAACATGACTGAGGCGTGATTCTGGAAAACTGTGGCCTGGAAACATGACATCTGTTTAGATAGTGGAATACTGTGCCCTGGGATCCTGACTGAGCCTTGGTTCTGGAACCCTGTGGACTGGGAACATGACTGAGGTTTTATTTTGGAACCCTGTAGCCTGGGAACATAACTGAGGATTGATTCTGGAACGCTATGGCCTGGGAACATGACCTCGGTGGATTCTGGAATCCTGTGGCCTGGGAACATGAGAACGGTTTGACTCTGGAACCCTGTGGCCTGGGAACATGTCTGAGGTTTGTTGGTGGAAACCTGTGGGCTGGCAACATGACGGAGGTTTGAGTCTGGAAGACTGTGGCCAGGGAACATGATATTGGGTTGATTCTGGAAACCTGTATCCTGGGAACAAGACTGAGGTTTGCTGGTGGAACCCTGTGGCCTCGGAACATGACATCGGTTGGATTTTGGAACCCTGTAGCCTGGGAACATGACTGAAGTTTGATTGTGGAACCCTGTTGCCTGGGAACATGACAGAGATTTGTTTCTGGAAGCCTGTTCCCTGAGAACATGACTGAGGTTTGATTCTGGACACCTGTGGCCTGGGAATATGTCTGAGGTTTGATTGTTGAAACCTGTGGCCTGCGAACATGACTGAGGTTTGATTCTGGATCCATGTGTCCTGGGAATATGACTGAGGTTTGATTCTGGAAACCTGTGGCCTGGGAAAATCACTTAGGATTCATTGTCGAAACATTTGGCCTGGGATCATGACTGAGGTTTGATGGTGGAAAACTCTGGCCTGGCAAAATGACTGAGGCTTGATTCTGGAACCCTATGGCCTGGGAACTTGACTGAGGTTTGATGGCAGAAACCTGTGGACTGGCAACATGACTGAGGATTGACTGTGGAACCCTGTGTCCTGGAAACATGACTGTGGTCTGGTACTTGAAAACCATGGCCTGGGAACTTGACATTGGTTTGATTCTGGAACCCTGTGTCCTAGGAACATGATTGAGGTTTGATGGAGGAACCCTGTGTGCAGGGAACATGACTGAGGCTTGATGGTGGAACCCTGTGGCCTGGCAACAGGACTGAGGTTTGATGGTGGAACCCTGTTGCCTGGCAAGATGACTTAGGTTTGACTGTGGAACACTCTGGCCTGGGAACATGACTGAGGCTTTATGGTGAAACCGTGGCATGGCAATAGGACTGAGGTTTGATTGTGGATCCCTCTGGCCTGGGAATATGACTGAGCTTTAATTGTGGAACCTGTGGGCTGTGAACATGACTGGGATATATTTTTGAAACCTGTGTCTAGGGAACATGACTGAGGTTTTATTCTGGAACCCTGTGTCCTGGGAATATGACTGAGGTTTGACTATGGAAACCATTGACCTGTGAACATGAGTGATGTTAGATTGTGGAATACTGTGGCCTGGGAACATGACATCGGTTTGGATTCTGGTACCCTGTTGCCTGGGAATATGAAATCGGTTTGATTCTGGAAACCTGTGGCCTGGAAATATGACTGAGGTTTGATGGTGGTACCCTATGGCCTGGCAAGATGACTTAGGTTTGATTGTGGAACACTCAGGCCTGGGAACATGACTGAGGCTTGATGGTGGAACCCTGTGTCCTGGGAACATGAGAACAGTTTGATTCTGGAAACCTGTGGCCTTTGGAACATGTCTGCGGTTTGATGGTGGAAACCTGTGGCCTGGTAACATGACTGAGGTTTGATTCTGGAAGACTGTGGCCAAGGAACATGATATCGGTTTGATTCTGGAACCCTGTGTCCTGGGAACAAGACTGAGGTTTGCTTCTGGACGCCTGTGGGCTGGGAACATGACATCGGCTGGATTCTGGAACCCTGTGGCCTGGGAACATGACTGAGGTTTGTTTCTGGAAGCCTGTTCCCTGGGAACATGACTGAGGTTTGATTCTGGAACCATGTGTCCTGGGAATATGACTGAGGTTTGATTCTGGAAACCATTGGCCTGGGAACATGACTGATGTTAGATTGTGGAATCCTGTGGCCTGGGAACATGACATCGGTGGATTCTGGAACCCTGTGGCCTGGAAACATGAGAACGGTTTGATTCTTTAACCCTGTGGCCTGGGAACATGTCTGAGGTTTGATGGTGGAAACTTGTGGCCTGGCAACATGACTGACGTTTGATCCTGGAAGACTCTTGCCACGGAACATGATATCGGGTTGATTGTGGAAACCTGTGTCCTGGGAACAAGACTGAGGTTTGCTTCTGGAACCCTGTGGCCTGGGAACATGACTGAGGTTTCTTTCTGGATGCCTGTTCCCTGGGAACATGACTGAGGTTTGATTCTGGACACCTGTCTCTTGGGAGCATGACTGAGGTCTGATTTTTGAAACCTATGGCCTGGGAACATGACTGAGGTTTGATTCTGGAACCATGTGCCCTGGGAATATGACTGAAATTTGATTATGGAAACCATTGGCCTGGGAACATGACTGATGTTAGATTGTGGAATCCTGTGGCCTGGGAACATGACATCGGTTTGGATTTTGGTACCCTGTTGCCTGGGAACATGAAATCGTTTTGATTCTGGAAACCCGTGGCCTGGGAATATGACTGAGGTTTGACCGTGGTACCCTATGTCCTGGCAACAAGACTGAGGTTTGATTCTGGAAGACTGTGGCCAGGGAATATGATATCGGGTTGATTCTGGAACCCTGTGTCCGGGGAACAAGACTGAGGTTTGCTTCTGGAACCCTGTTCCCTGGGAACATGACTGAGTTTTGATTCTGCACACCTGTGTCCTGGGACCATGACTGAGGTTTGATTGTTGAAACCTGTGGCCTGCGAACATGACTGAGGTTTGATTCTGGAACCATGTGTCCTGGGAATATGACTGAGGTTTGATTCTGGAAACCTGTGGCCTGGGAAAATGACTGAGGTTTCATTGTGGAAACATGTGTCCTGGAATCATGTGTGTGGTTTGATGGCGGAACACTCTGGCCTGGCAAAATGACTGAGGCTTGATTCTGGAACCCTGTGGCCTGAGAACTTGACTGAGGTTTGATTGCAGAAACCTGTGGACTGGCAACATGACTGAGGCTTGATTCTGGAACCCTGTCGCCTGGGAACATGAATGAGGTTTGATTGTGGAACCCTGTGGCCTGGGAACATGACAGAGATTTGATTCTGGACACCTGTGTCCTAGGAACAAGACTGAGGTTTGATTGTTGAAACCTGTGGCCTGCGAATATGACTGAGGTTTGACTCTGGAACCATGTGTCTTGGGAATATGACTGAGGTTTGATTCTGGAAACCATTGGCCTGGGAACATGACTGATGTTAGATTGTGGAATCCTGTGGCCTTGGAACATGACATCGGTTTGGATCCTGGTACCCTGTTGCCTGGGAACATGAAATCGGTTTGATTCTGGAAACCTGTGGCCTGGGTATATGACTGAGGTTTGATGGTGGTACCCTATGGCCTGGCAACAAGAGTGAGTTTTGATTCTGGATCCCTGTGGCCTGGGAACATGACTGAGGCGTGATTCTGGAAAACTGTGGCCTGGAAACATGACATCTGTTTAGATAGTGGAATACTGTGCCCTGGGATCCTGACTGAGCCTTGGTTCTGGAACCCTGTGGACTGGGAACATGACTGAGGTTTTATTTTGGAACCCTGTAGCCTGGGAACATAACTGAGGATTGATTCTGGAACGCTATGGCCTGGGAACATGACCTCGGTGGATTCTGGAATCCTGTGGCCTGGGAACATGAGAACGGTTTGACTCTGGAACCCTGTGGCCTGGGAACATGTCTGAGGTTTGTTGGTGGAAACCTGTGGGCTGGCAACATGACGGAGGTTTGAGTCTGGAAGACTGTGGCCAGGGAACATGATATTGGGTTGATTCTGGAAACCTGTATCCTGGGAACAAGACTGAGGTTTGCTGGTGGAACCCTGTGGCCTCGGAACATGACATCGGTTGGATTTTGGAACCCTGTAGCCTGGGAACATGACTGAAGTTTGATTGTGGAACCCTGTTGCCTGGGAACATGACAGAGATTTGTTTCTGGAAGCCTGTTCCCTGAGAACATGACTGAGGTTTGATTCTGGACACCTGTGGCCTGGGAATATGTCTGAGGTTTGATTGTTGAAACCTGCGGCCTGCGAACATGACTGAGGTTTGATTCTGGATCCATGTGTCCTGGGAATATGACTGAGGTTTGATTCTGGAAACCTGTGGCCTGGGAAAATCACTTAGGATTCATTGTCGAAACATTTGGCCTGGGATCATGACTGAGGTTTGATGGTGGAAAACTCTGGCCTGGCAAAATGACTGAGGCTTGATTCTGGAACCCTATGGCCTGGGAACTTGACTGAGGTTTGATGGCAGAAACCTGTGGACTGGCAACATGACTGAGGATTGACTGTGGAACCCTGTGTCCTGGAAACATGACTGTGGTCTGGTACTTGAAAACCATGGCCTGGGAACTTGACATTGGTTTGATTCTGGAACCCTGTGTCCTAGGAACATGATTGAGGTTTGATGGAGGAACCCTGTGTGCAGGGAACATGACTGAGGCTTGATGGTGGAACCCTGTGGCCTGGCAACAGGACTGAGGTTTGATGGTGGAACCCTGTTGCCTGGCAAGATGACTTAGGTTTGACTGTGGAACACTCTGGCCTGGGAACATGACTGAGGCTTTATGGTGAAACCGTGGCATGGCAATAGGACTGAGGTTTGATTGTGGATCCCTCTGGCCTGGGAATATGACTGAGCTTTAATTGTGGAACCTGTGGGCTGTGAACATGACTGGGATATATTTTTGAAACCTGTGTCTAGGGAACATGACTGAGGTTTTATTCTGGAACCCTGTGTCCTGGGAATATGACTGAGGTTTGACTATGGAAACCATTGACCTGTGAACATGAGTGATGTTAGATTGTGGAATACTGTGGCCTGGGAACATGACATCGGTTTGGATTCTGGTACCCTGTTGCCTGGGAATATGAAATCGGTTTGATTCTGGAAACCTGTGGCCTGGAAATATGACTGAGGTTTGATGGTGGTACCCTATGGCCTGGCAAGATGACTTAGGTTTGATTGTGGAACACTCAGGCCTGGGAACATGACTGAGGCTTGATGGTGGAACCCTGTGTCCTGGGAACATGAGAACGGTTTGATTCTGGAAACCTGTGGCCTTTGGAACATGTCTGCGGTTTGATGGTGGAAACCTGTGGCCTGGTAACATGACTGAGGTTTGATTCTGGAAGACTGTGGCCAAGGAACATGATATCGGTTTGATTCTGGAACCCTGTGTCCTGGGAACAAGACTGAGGTTTGCTTCTGGACGCCTGTGGGCTGGGAACATGACATCGGCTGGATTCTGGAACCCTGTGGCCTGGGAACATGACTGAGGTTTGTTTCTGGAAGCCTGTTCCCTGGGAACATGACTGAGGTTTGATTCTGGAACCATGTGTCCTGGGAATATGACTGAGGTTTGATTCTGGAAACCATTGGCCTGGGAACATGACTGATGTTAGATTGTGGAATCCTGTGGCCTGGGAACATGACATCGGTGGATTCTGGAACCCTGTGGCCTGGAAACATGAGAACGGTTTGATTCTTTAACCCTGTGGCCTGGGAACATGTCTGAGGTTTGATGGTGGAAACTTGTGGCCTGGCAACATGACTGACGTTTGATCCTGGAAGACTCTTGCCACGGAACATGATATCGGGTTGATTGTGGAAACCTGTGTCCTGGGAACAAGACTGAGGTTTGCTTCTGGAACCCTGTGGCCTGGGAACATGACTGAGGTTTCTTTCTGGATGCCTGTTCCCTGGGAACATGACTGAGGTTTGATTCTGGACACCTGTCTCTTGGGAGCATGACTGAGGTCTGATTTTTGAAACCTATGGCCTGGGAACATGACTGAGGTTTGATTCTGGAACCATGTGCCCTGGGAATATGACTGAAATTTGATTATGGAAACCATTGGCCTGGGAACATGACTGATGTTAGATTGTGGAATCCTGTGGCCTGGGAACATGACATCGGTTTGGATTTTGGTACCCTGTTGCCTGGGAACATGAAATCGTTTTGATTCTGGAAACCCGTGGCCTGGGAATATGACTGAGGTTTGACCGTGGTACCCTATGTCCTGGCAACAAGACTGAGGTTTGATTCTGGAAGACTGTGGCCAGGGAATATGATATCGGGTTGATTCTGGAACCCTGTGTCCGGGGAACAAGACTGAGGTTTGCTTCTGGAACCCTGTTCCCTGGGAACATGACTGAGTTTTGATTCTGCACACCTGTGTCCTGGGACCATGACTGAGGTTTGATTGTTGAAACCTGTGGCCTGCGAACATGACTGAGGTTTGATTCTGGAACCATGTGTCCTGGGAATATGACTGAGGTTTGATTCTGGAAACCTGTGGCCTGGGAAAATGACTGAGGTTTCATTGTGGAAACATGTGTCCTGGAATCATGTGTGTGGTTTGATGGCGGAACACTCTGGCCTGGCAAAATGACTGAGGCTTGATTCTGGAACCCTGTGGCCTGAGAACTTGACTGAGGTTTGATTGCAGAAACCTGTGGACTGGCAACATGACTGAGGCTTGATTCTGGAACCCTGTCGCCTGGGAACATGAATGAGGTTTGATTGTGGAACCCTGTGGCCTGGGAACATGACAGAGATTTGATTCTGGACACCTGTGTCCTAGGAACAAGACTGAGGTTTGATTGTTGAAACCTGTGGCCTGCGAATATGACTGAGGTTTGACTCTGGAACCATGTGTCTTGGGAATATGACTGAGGTTTGATTCTGGAAACCATTGGCCTGGGAACATGACTGATGTTAGATTGTGGAATCCTGTGGCCTTGGAACATGACATCGGTTTGGATCCTGGTACCCTGTTGCCTGGGAACATGAAATCGGTTTGATTCTGGAAACCTGTGGCCTGGGTATATGACTGAGGTTTGATGGTGGTACCCTATGGCCTGGCAACAAGAGTGAGTTTTGATTCTGGATCCCTGTGGCCTGGGAACATGACTGAGGCGTGATTCTGGAAAACTGTGGCCTGGAAACATGACATCTGTTTAGATAGTGGAATACTGTGCCCTGGGATCCTGACTGAGCCTTGGTTCTGGAACCCTGTGGACTGGGAACATGACTGAGGTTTTATTTTGGAACCCTGTAGCCTGGGAACATAACTGAGGATTGATTCTGGAACGCTATGGCCTGGGAACATGACCTCGGTGGATTCTGGAATCCTGTGGCCTGGGAACATGAGAACGGTTTGACTCTGGAACCCTGTGGCCTGGGAACATGTCTGAGGTTTGTTGGTGGAAACCTGTGGGCTGGCAACATGACTGAGGTTTGAGTCTGGAAGACTGTGGCCAGGGAACATGATATTGGGTTGATTCTGGAAACCTGTATCCTGGGAACAAGACTGAGGTTTGCTGGTGGAACCCTGTGGCCTCGGAACATGACATCGGTTGGATTTTGGAACCCTGTAGCCTGGGAACATGACTGAAGTTTGATTGTGGAACCCTGTTGCCTGGGAACATGACAGAGATTTGTTTCTGGAAGCCTGTTCCCTGAGAACATGACTGAGGTTTGATTCTGGACACCTGTGGCCTGGGAATATGTCTGAGGTTTGATTGTTGAAACCTGTGGCCTGCGAACATGACTGAGGTTTGATTCTGGATCCATGTGTCCTGGGAATATGACTGAGGTTTGATTCTGGAAACCTGTGGCCTGGGAAAATCACTTAGGATTCATTGTCGAAACATTTGGCCTGGGATCATGACTGAGGTTTGATGGTGGAAAACTCTGGCCTGGCAAAATGACTGAGGCTTGATTCTGGAACCCTATGGCCTGGGAACTTGACTGAGGTTTGATGGCAGAAACCTGTGGACTGGCAACATGACTGAGGATTGACTGTGGAACCCTGTGTCCTGGAAACATGACTGTGGTCTGGTACTTGAAAACCATGGCCTGGGAACTTGACATTGGTTTGATTCTGGAACCCTGTGTCCTAGGAACATGATTGAGGTTTGATGGAGGAACCCTGTGTGCAGGGAACATGACTGAGGCTTGATGGTGGAACCCTGTGGCCTGGCAACAGGACTGAGGTTTGATGGTGGAACCCTGTTGCCTGGCAAGATGACTTAGGTTTGACTGTGGAACACTCTGGCCTGGGAACATGACTGAGGCTTTATGGTGAAACCGTGGCATGGCAATAGGACTGAGGTTTGATTGTGGATCCCTCTGGCCTGGGAATATGACTGAGCTTTAATTGTGGAACCTGTGGGCTGTGAACATGACTGGGATATATTTTTGAAACCTGTGTCTAGGGAACATGACTGAGGTTTTATTCTGGAACCCTGTGTCCTGGGAATATGACTGAGGTTTGACTATGGAAACCATTGACCTGTGAACATGAGTGATGTTAGATTGTGGAATACTGTGGCCTGGGAACATGACATCGGTTTGGATTCTGGTACCCTGTTGCCTGGGAATATGAAATCGGTTTGATTCTGGAAACCTGTGGCCTGGAAATATGACTGAGGTTTGATGGTGGTACCCTATGGCCTGGCAAGATGACTTAGGTTTGATTGTGGAACACTCAGGCCTGGGAACATGACTGAGGCTTGATGGTGGAACCCTGTGTCCTGGGAACATGAGAACGGTTTGATTCTGGAAACCTGTGGCCTTTGGAACATGTCTGCGGTTTGATGGTGGAAACCTGTGGCCTGGTAACATGACTGAGGTTTGATTCTGGAAGACTGTGGCCAAGGAACATGATATCGGTTTGATTCTGGAACCCTGTGTCCTGGGAACAAGACTGAGGTTTGCTTCTGGACGCCTGTGGGCTGGGAACATGACATCGGCTGGATTCTGGAACCCTGTGGCCTGGGAACATGACTGAGGTTTGTTTCTGGAAGCCTGTTCCCTGGGAACATGACTGAGGTTTGATTCTGGAACCATGTGTCCTGGGAATATGACTGAGGTTTGATTCTGGAAACCATTGGCCTGGGAACATGACTGATGTTAGATTGTGGAATCCTGTGGCCTGGGAACATGACATCGGTGGATTCTGGAACCCTGTGGCCTGGAAACATGAGAACGGTTTGATTCTTTAACCCTGTGGCCTGGGAACATGTCTGAGGTTTGATGGTGGAAACTTGTGGCCTGGCAACATGACTGACGTTTGATCCTGGAAGACTCTTGCCACGGAACATGATATCGGGTTGATTGTGGAAACCTGTGTCCTGGGAACAAGACTGAGGTTTGCTTCTGGAACCCTGTGGCCTGGGAACATGACTGAGGTTTCTTTCTGGATGCCTGTTCCCTGGGAACATGACTGAGGTTTGATTCTGGACACCTGTCTCTTGGGAGCATGACTGAGGTCTGATTTTTGAAACCTATGGCCTGGGAACATGACTGAGGTTTGATTCTGGAACCATGTGCCCTGGGAATATGACTGAAATTTGATTATGGAAACCATTGGCCTGGGAACATGACTGATGTTAGATTGTGGAATCCTGTGGCCTGGGAACATGACATCGGTTTGGATTTTGGTACCCTGTTGCCTGGGAACATGAAATCGTTTTGATTCTGGAAACCCGTGGCCTGGGAATATGACTGAGGTTTGACCGTGGTACCCTATGTCCTGGCAACAAGACTGAGGTTTGATTCTGGAAGACTGTGGCCAGGGAATATGATATCGGGTTGATTCTGGAACCCTGTGTCCGGGGAACAAGACTGAGGTTTGCTTCTGGAACCCTGTTCCCTGGGAACATGACTGAGTTTTGATTCTGCACACCTGTGTCCTGGGACCATGACTGAGGTTTGATTGTTGAAACCTGTGGCCTGCGAACATGACTGAGGTTTGATTCTGGAACCATGTGTCCTGGGAATATGACTGAGGTTTGATTCTGGAAACCTGTGGCCTGGGAAAATGACTGAGGTTTCATTGTGGAAACATGTGTCCTGGAATCATGTGTGTGGTTTGATGGCGGAACACTCTGGCCTGGCAAAATGACTGAGGCTTGATTCTGGAACCCTGTGGCCTGAGAACTTGACTGAGGTTTGATTGCAGAAACCTGTGGACTGGCAACATGACTGAGGCTTGATTCTGGAACCCTGTCGCCTGGGAACATGAATGAGGTTTGATTGTGGAACCCTGTGGCCTGGGAACATGACAGAGATTTGATTCTGGACACCTGTGTCCTAGGAACAAGACTGAGGTTTGATTGTTGAAACCTGTGGCCTGCGAATATGACTGAGGTTTGACTCTGGAACCATGTGTCTTGGGAATATGACTGAGGTTTGATTCTGGAAACCATTGGCCTGGGAACATGACTGATGTTAGATTGTGGAATCCTGTGGCCTTGGAACATGACATCGGTTTGGATCCTGGTACCCTGTTGCCTGGGAACATGAAATCGGTTTGATTCTGGAAACCTGTGGCCTGGGTATATGACTGAGGTTTGATGGTGGTACCCTATGGCCTGGCAACAAGAGTGAGTTTTGATTCTGGATCCCTGTGGCCTGGGAACATGACTGAGGCGTGATTCTGGAAAACTGTGGCCTGGAAACATGACATCTGTTTAGATAGTGGAATACTGTGCCCTGGGATCCTGACTGAGCCTTGGTTCTGGAACCCTGTGGACTGGGAACATGACTGAGGTTTTATTTTGGAACCCTGTAGCCTGGGAACATAACTGAGGATTGATTCTGGAACGCTATGGCCTGGGAACATGACCTCGGTGGATTCTGGAATCCTGTGGCCTGGGAACATGAGAACGGTTTGACTCTGGAACCCTGTGGCCTGGGAACATGTCTGAGGTTTGTTGGTGGAAACCTGTGGGCTGGCAACATGACGGAGGTTTGAGTCTGGAAGACTGTGGCCAGGGAACATGATATTGGGTTGATTCTGGAAACCTGTATCCTGGGAACAAGACTGAGGTTTGCTGGTGGAACCCTGTGGCCTCGGAACATGACATCGGTTGGATTTTGGAACCCTGTAGCCTGGGAACATGACTGAAGTTTGATTGTGGAACCCTGTTGCCTGGGAACATGACAGAGATTTGTTTCTGGAAGCCTGTTCCCTGAGAACATGACTGAGGTTTGATTCTGGACACCTGTGGCCTGGGAATATGTCTGAGGTTTGATTGTTGAAACCTGTGGCCTGCGAACATGACTGAGGTTTGATTCTGGATCCATGTGTCCTGGGAATATGACTGAGGTTTGATTCTGGAAACCTGTGGCCTGGGAAAATCACTTAGGATTCATTGTCGAAACATTTGGCCTGGGATCATGACTGAGGTTTGATGGTGGAAAACTCTGGCCTGGCAAAATGACTGAGGCTTGATTCTGGAACCCTATGGCCTGGGAACTTGACTGAGGTTTGATGGCAGAAACCTGTGGACTGGCAACATGACTGAGGATTGACTGTGGAACCCTGTGTCCTGGAAACATGACTGTGGTCTGGTACTTGAAAACCATGGCCTGGGAACTTGACATTGGTTTGATTCTGGAACCCTGTGTCCTAGGAACATGATTGAGGTTTGATGGAGGAACCCTGTGTGCAGGGAACATGACTGAGGCTTGATGGTGGAACCCTGTGGCCTGGCAACAGGACTGAGGTTTGATGGTGGAACCCTGTTGCCTGGCAAGATGACTTAGGTTTGACTGTGGAACACTCTGGCCTGGGAACATGACTGAGGCTTTATGGTGAAACCGTGGCATGGCAATAGGACTGAGGTTTGATTGTGGATCCCTCTGGCCTGGGAATATGACTGAGCTTTAATTGTGGAACCTGTGGGCTGTGAACATGACTGGGATATATTTTTGAAACCTGTGTCTAGGGAACATGACTGAGGTTTTATTCTGGAACCCTGTGTCCTGGGAATATGACTGAGGTTTGACTATGGAAACCATTGACCTGTGAACATGAGTGATGTTAGATTGTGGAATACTGTGGCCTGGGAACATGACATCGGTTTGGATTCTGGTACCCTGTTGCCTGGGAATATGAAATCGGTTTGATTCTGGAAACCTGTGGCCTGGAAATATGACTGAGGTTTGATGGTGGTACCCTATGGCCTGGCAAGATGACTTAGGTTTGATTGTGGAACACTCAGGCCTGGGAACATGACTGAGGCTTGATGGTGGAACCCTGTGTCCTGGGAACATGAGAACGGTTTGATTCTGGAAACCTGTGGCCTTTGGAACATGTCTGCGGTTTGATGGTGGAAACCTGTGGCCTGGTAACATGACTGAGGTTTGATTCTGGAAGACTGTGGCCAAGGAACATGATATCGGTTTGATTCTGGAACCCTGTGTCCTGGGAACAAGACTGAGGTTTGCTTCTGGACGCCTGTGGGCTGGGAACATGACATCGGCTGGATTCTGGAACCCTGTGGCCTGGGAACATGACTGAGGTTTGTTTCTGGAAGCCTGTTCCCTGGGAACATGACTGAGGTTTGATTCTGGAACCATGTGTCCTGGGAATATGACTGAGGTTTGATTCTGGAAACCATTGGCCTGGGAACATGACTGATGTTAGATTGTGGAATCCTGTGGCCTGGGAACATGACATCGGTGGATTCTGGAACCCTGTGGCCTGGAAACATGAGAACGGTTTGATTCTTTAACCCTGTGGCCTGGGAACATGTCTGAGGTTTGATGGTGGAAACTTGTGGCCTGGCAACATGACTGACGTTTGATCCTGGAAGACTCTTGCCACGGAACATGATATCGGGTTGATTGTGGAAACCTGTGTCCTGGGAACAAGACTGAGGTTTGCTTCTGGAACCCTGTGGCCTGGGAACATGACTGAGGTTTCTTTCTGGATGCCTGTTCCCTGGGAACATGACTGAGGTTTGATTCTGGACACCTGTCTCTTGGGAGCATGACTGAGGTCTGATTTTTGAAACCTATGGCCTGGGAACATGACTGAGGTTTGATTCTGGAACCATGTGCCCTGGGAATATGACTGAAATTTGATTATGGAAACCATTGGCCTGGGAACATGACTGATGTTAGATTGTGGAATCCTGTGGCCTGGGAACATGACATCGGTTTGGATTTTGGTACCCTGTTGCCTGGGAACATGAAATCGTTTTGATTCTGGAAACCCGTGGCCTGGGAATATGACTGAGGTTTGACCGTGGTACCCTATGTCCTGGCAACAAGACTGAGGTTTGATTCTGGAAGACTGTGGCCAGGGAATATGATATCGGGTTGATTCTGGAACCCTGTGTCCGGGGAACAAGACTGAGGTTTGCTTCTGGAACCCTGTTCCCTGGGAACATGACTGAGTTTTGATTCTGCACACCTGTGTCCTGGGACCATGACTGAGGTTTGATTGTTGAAACCTGTGGCCTGCGAACATGACTGAGGTTTGATTCTGGAACCATGTGTCCTGGGAATATGACTGAGGTTTGATTCTGGAAACCTGTGGCCTGGGAAAATGACTGAGGTTTCATTGTGGAAACATGTGTCCTGGAATCATGTGTGTGGTTTGATGGCGGAACACTCTGGCCTGGCAAAATGACTGAGGCTTGATTCTGGAACCCTGTGGCCTGAGAACTTGACTGAGGTTTGATTGCAGAAACCTGTGGACTGGCAACATGACTGAGGCTTGATTCTGGAACCCTGTCGCCTGGGAACATGAATGAGGTTTGATTGTGGAACCCTGTGGCCTGGGAACATGACAGAGATTTGATTCTGGACACCTGTGTCCTAGGAACAAGACTGAGGTTTGATTGTTGAAACCTGTGGCCTGCGAATATGACTGAGGTTTGATTCTGGAACCATGTGTCTTGGGAATATGACTGAGGTTTGATTCTGGAAACCATTGGCCTGGGAACATGACTGATGTTAGATTGTGGAATCCTGTGGCCTTGGAACATGACATCGGTTTGGATCCTGGTACCCTGTTGCCTGGGAACATGAAATCGGTTTGATTCTGGAAACCTGTGGCCTGGGTATATGACTGAGGTTTGATGGTGGTACCCTATGGCCTGGCAACAAGAGTGAGTTTTGATTCTGGATCCCTGTGGCCTGGGAACATGACTGAGGCGTGATTCTGGAAAACTGTGGCCTGGAAACATGACATCTGTTTAGATAGTGGAATACTGTGCCCTGGGATCCTGACTGAGCCTTGGTTCTGGAACCCTGTGGACTGGGAACATGACTGAGGTTTTATTTTGGAACCCTGTAGCCTGGGAACATAACTGAGGATTGATTCTGGAACGCTATGGCCTGGGAACATGACCTCGGTGGATTCTGGAATCCTGTGGCCTGGGAACATGAGAACGGTTTGACTCTGGAACCCTGTGGCCTGGGAACATGTCTGAGGTTTGTTGGTGGAAACCTGTGGGCTGGCAACATGACTGAGGTTTGAGTCTGGAAGACTGTGGCCAGGGAACATGATATTGGGTTGATTCTGGAAACCTGTATCCTGGGAACAAGACTGAGGTTTGCTGGTGGAACCCTGTGGCCTCGGAACATGACATCGGTTGGATTTTGGAACCCTGTAGCCTGGGAACATGACTGAAGTTTGATTGTGGAACCCTGTTGCCTGGGAACATGACAGAGATTTGTTTCTGGAAGCCTGTTCCCTGAGAACATGACTGAGGTTTGATTCTGGACACCTGTGGCCTGGGAATATGTCTGAGGTTTGATTGTTGAAACCTGTGGCCTGCGAACATGACTGAGGTTTGATTCTGGATCCATGTGTCCTGGGAATATGACTGAGGTTTGATTCTGGAAACCTGTGGCCTGGGAAAATCACTTAGGATTCATTGTCGAAACATTTGGCCTGGGATCATGACTGAGGTTTGATGGTGGAAAACTCTGGCCTGGCAAAATGACTGAGGCTTGATTCTGGAACCCTATGGCCTGGGAACTTGACTGAGGTTTGATGGCAGAAACCTGTGGACTGGCAACATGACTGAGGATTGACTGTGGAACCCTGTGTCCTGGAAACATGACTGTGGTCTGGTACTTGAAAACCATGGCCTGGGAACTTGACATTGGTTTGATTCTGGAACCCTGTGTCCTAGGAACATGATTGAGGTTTGATGGAGGAACCCTGTGTGCAGGGAACATGACTGAGGCTTGATGGTGGAACCCTGTGGCCTGGCAACAGGACTGAGGTTTGATGGTGGAACCCTGTTGCCTGGCAAGATGACTTAGGTTTGACTGTGGAACACTCTGGCCTGGGAACATGACTGAGGCTTTATGGTGAAACCGTGGCATGGCAATAGGACTGAGGTTTGATTGTGGATCCCTCTGGCCTGGGAATATGACTGAGCTTTAATTGTGGAACCTGTGGGCTGTGAACATGACTGGGATATATTTTTGAAACCTGTGTCTAGGGAACATGACTGAGGTTTTATTCTGGAACCCTGTGTCCTGGGAATATGACTGAGGTTTGACTATGGAAACCATTGACCTGTGAACATGAGTGATGTTAGATTGTGGAATACTGTGGCCTGGGAACATGACATCGGTTTGGATTCTGGTACCCTGTTGCCTGGGAATATGAAATCGGTTTGATTCTGGAAACCTGTGGCCTGGAAATATGACTGAGGTTTGATGGTGGTACCCTATGGCCTGGCAAGATGACTTAGGTTTGATTGTGGAACACTCAGGCCTGGGAACATGACTGAGGCTTGATGGTGGAACCCTGTGTCCTGGGAACATGAGAACGGTTTGATTCTGGAAACCTGTGGCCTTTGGAACATGTCTGCGGTTTGATGGTGGAAACCTGTGGCCTGGTAACATGACTGAGGTTTGATTCTGGAAGACTGTGGCCAAGGAACATGATATCGGTTTGATTCTGGAACCCTGTGTCCTGGGAACAAGACTGAGGTTTGCTTCTGGACGCCTGTGGGCTGGGAACATGACATCGGCTGGATTCTGGAACCCTGTGGCCTGGGAACATGACTGAGGTTTGTTTCTGGAAGCCTGTTCCCTGGGAACATGACTGAGGTTTGATTCTGGAACCATGTGTCCTGGGAATATGACTGAGGTTTGATTCTGGAAACCATTGGCCTGGGAACATGACTGATGTTAGATTGTGGAATCCTGTGGCCTGGGAACATGACATCGGTGGATTCTGGAACCCTGTGGCCTGGAAACATGAGAACGGTTTGATTCTTTAACCCTGTGGCCTGGGAACATGTCTGAGGTTTGATGGTGGAAACTTGTGGCCTGGCAACATGACTGACGTTTGATCCTGGAAGACTCTTGCCACGGAACATGATATCGGGTTGATTGTGGAAACCTGTGTCCTGGGAACAAGACTGAGGTTTGCTTCTGGAACCCTGTGGCCTGGGAACATGACTGAGGTTTCTTTCTGGATGCCTGTTCCCTGGGAACATGACTGAGGTTTGATTCTGGACACCTGTCTCTTGGGAGCATGACTGAGGTCTGATTTTTGAAACCTATGGCCTGGGAACATGACTGAGGTTTGATTCTGGAACCATGTGCCCTGGGAATATGACTGAAATTTGATTATGGAAACCATTGGCCTGGGAACATGACTGATGTTAGATTGTGGAATCCTGTGGCCTGGGAACATGACATCGGTTTGGATTTTGGTACCCTGTTGCCTGGGAACATGAAATCGTTTTGATTCTGGAAACCCGTGGCCTGGGAATATGACTGAGGTTTGACCGTGGTACCCTATGTCCTGGCAACAAGACTGAGGTTTGATTCTGGAAGACTGTGGCCAGGGAATATGATATCGGGTTGATTCTGGAACCCTGTGTCCGGGGAACAAGACTGAGGTTTGCTTCTGGAACCCTGTTCCCTGGGAACATGATTGAGTTTTGATTCTGCACACCTGTGTCCTGGGACCATGACTGAGGTTTGATTGTTGAAACCTGTGGCCTGCGAACATGACTGAGGTTTGATTCTGGAACCATGTGTCCTGGGAATATGACTGAGGTTTGATTCTGGAAACCTGTGGCCTGGGAAAATGACTGAGGTTTCATTGTGGAAACATGTGTCCTGGAATCATGTGTGTGGTTTGATGGCGGAACACTCTGGCCTGGCAAAATGACTGAGGCTTGATTCTGGAACCCTGTGGCCTGAGAACTTGACTGAGGTTTGATTGCAGAAACCTGTGGACTGGCAACATGACTGAGGCTTGATTCTGGAACCCTGTCGCCTGGGAACATGAATGAGGTTTGATTGTGGAACCCTGTGGCCTGGGAACATGACAGAGATTTGATTCTGGACACCTGTGTCCTAGGAACAAGACTGAGGTTTGATTGTTGAAACCTGTGGCCTGCGAATATGACTGAGGTTTGATTCTGGAACCATGTGTCTTGGGAATATGACTGAGGTTTGATTCTGGAAACCATTGGCCTGGGAACATGACTGATGTTAGATTGTGGAATCCTGTGGCCTTGGAACATGACATCGGTTTGGATCCTGGTACCCTGTTGCCTGGGAACATGAAATCGGTTTGATTCTGGAAACCTGTGGCCTGGGTATATGACTGAGGTTTGATGGTGGTACCCTATGGCCTGGCAACAAGAGTGAGTTTTGATTCTGGATCCCTGTGGCCTGGGAACATGACTGAGGCGTGATTCTGGAAAACTGTGGCCTGGAAACATGACATCTGTTTAGATAGTGGAATACTGTGCCCTGGGATCCTGACTGAGCCTTGGTTCTGGAACCCTGTGGACTGGGAACATGACTGAGGTTTTATTTTGGAACCCTGTAGCCTGGGAACATAACTGAGGATTGATTCTGGAACGCTATGGCCTGGGAACATGACCTCGGTGGATTCTGGAATCCTGTGGCCTGGGAACATGAGAACGGTTTGACTCTGGAACCCTGTGGCCTGGGAACATGTCTGAGGTTTGTTGGTGGAAACCTGTGGGCTGGCAACATGACGGAGGTTTGAGTCTGGAAGACTGTGGCCAGGGAACATGATATTGGGTTGATTCTGGAAACCTGTATCCTGGGAACAAGACTGAGGTTTGCTGGTGGAACCCTGTGGCCTCGGAACATGACATCGGTTGGATTTTGGAACCCTGTAGCCTGGGAACATGACTGAAGTTTGATTGTGGAACCCTGTTGCCTGGGAACATGACAGAGATTTGTTTCTGGAAGCCTGTTCCCTGAGAACATGACTGAGGTTTGATTCTGGACACCTGTGGCCTGGGAATATGTCTGAGGTTTGATTGTTGAAACCTGTGGCCTGCGAACATGACTGAGGTTTGATTCTGGATCCATGTGTCCTGGGAATATGACTGAGGTTTGATTCTGGAAACCTGTGGCCTGGGAAAATCACTTAGGATTCATTGTCGAAACATTTGGCCTGGGATCATGACTGAGGTTTGATGGTGGAAAACTCTGGCCTGGCAAAATGACTGAGGCTTGATTCTGGAACCCTATGGCCTGGGAACTTGACTGAGGTTTGATGGCAGAAACCTGTGGACTGGCAACATGACTGAGGATTGACTGTGGAACCCTGTGTCCTGGAAACATGACTGTGGTCTGGTACTTGAAAACCATGGCCTGGGAACTTGACATTGGTTTGATTCTGGAACCCTGTGTCCTAGGAACATGATTGAGGTTTGATGGAGGAACCCTGTGTGCAGGGAACATGACTGAGGCTTGATGGTGGAACCCTGTGGCCTGGCAACAGGACTGAGGTTTGATGGTGGAACCCTGTTGCCTGGCAAGATGACTTAGGTTTGACTGTGGAACACTCTGGCCTGGGAACATGACTGAGGCTTTATGGTGAAACCGTGGCATGGCAATAGGACTGAGGTTTGATTGTGGATCCCTCTGGCCTGGGAATATGACTGAGCTTTAATTGTGGAACCTGTGGGCTGTGAACATGACTGGGATATATTTTTGAAACCTGTGTCTAGGGAACATGACTGAGGTTTTATTCTGGAACCCTGTGTCCTGGGAATATGACTGAGGTTTGACTATGGAAACCATTGACCTGTGAACATGAGTGATGTTAGATTGTGGAATACTGTGGCCTGGGAACATGACATCGGTTTGGATTCTGGTACCCTGTTGCCTGGGAATATGAAATCGGTTTGATTCTGGAAACCTGTGGCCTGGAAATATGACTGAGGTTTGATGGTGGTACCCTATGGCCTGGCAAGATGACTTAGGTTTGATTGTGGAACACTCAGGCCTGGGAACATGACTGAGGCTTGATGGTGGAACCCTGTGTCCTGGGAACATGAGAACGGTTTGATTCTGGAAACCTGTGGCCTTTGGAACATGTCTGCGGTTTGATGGTGGAAACCTGTGGCCTGGTAACATGACTGAGGTTTGATTCTGGAAGACTGTGGCCAAGGAACATGATATCGGTTTGATTCTGGAACCCTGTGTCCTGGGAACAAGACTGAGGTTTGCTTCTGGACGCCTGTGGGCTGGGAACATGACATCGGCTGGATTCTGGAACCCTGTGGCCTGGGAACATGACTGAGGTTTGTTTCTGGAAGCCTGTTCCCTGGGAACATGACTGAGGTTTGATTCTGGAACCATGTGTCCTGGGAATATGACTGAGGTTTGATTCTGGAAACCATTGGCCTGGGAACATGACTGATGTTAGATTGTGGAATCCTGTGGCCTGGGAACATGACATCGGTGGATTCTGGAACCCTGTGGCCTGGAAACATGAGAACGGTTTGATTCTTTAACCCTGTGGCCTGGGAACATGTCTGAGGTTTGATGGTGGAAACTTGTGGCCTGGCAACATGACTGACGTTTGATCCTGGAAGACTCTTGCCACGGAACATGATATCGGGTTGATTGTGGAAACCTGTGTCCTGGGAACAAGACTGAGGTTTGCTTCTGGAACCCTGTGGCCTGGGAACATGACTGAGGTTTCTTTCTGGATGCCTGTTCCCTGGGAACATGACTGAGGTTTGATTCTGGACACCTGTCTCTTGGGAGCATGACTGAGGTCTGATTTTTGAAACCTATGGCCTGGGAACATGACTGAGGTTTGATTCTGGAACCATGTGCCCTGGGAATATGACTGAAATTTGATTATGGAAACCATTGGCCTGGGAACATGACTGATGTTAGATTGTGGAATCCTGTGGCCTGGGAACATGACATCGGTTTGGATTTTGGTACCCTGTTGCCTGGGAACATGAAATCGTTTTGATTCTGGAAACCCGTGGCCTGGGAATATGACTGAGGTTTGACCGTGGTACCCTATGTCCTGGCAACAAGACTGAGGTTTGATTCTGGAAGACTGTGGCCAGGGAATATGATATCGGGTTGATTCTGGAACCCTGTGTCCGGGGAACAAGACTGAGGTTTGCTTCTGGAACCCTGTTCCCTGGGAACATGATTGAGTTTTGATTCTGCACACCTGTGTCCTGGGACCATGACTGAGGTTTGATTGTTGAAACCTGTGGCCTGCGAACATGACTGAGGTTTGATTCTGGAACCATGTGTCCTGGGAATATGACTGAGGTTTGATTCTGGAAACCTGTGGCCTGGGAAAATGACTGAGGTTTCATTGTGGAAACATGTGTCCTGGAATCATGTGTGTGGTTTGATGGCGGAACACTCTGGCCTGGCAAAATGACTGAGGCTTGATTCTGGAACCCTGTGGCCTGAGAACTTGACTGAGGTTTGATTGCAGAAACCTGTGGACTGGCAACATGACTGAGGCTTGATTCTGGAACCCTGTCGCCTGGGAACATGAATGAGGTTTGATTGTGGAACCCTGTGGCCTGGGAACATGACAGAGATTTGATTCTGGACACCTGTGTCCTAGGAACAAGACTGAGGTTTGATTGTTGAAACCTGTGGCCTGCGAATATGACTGAGGTTTGATTCTGGAACCATGTGTCTTGGGAATATGACTGAGGTTTGATTCTGGAAACCATTGGCCTGGGAACATGACTGATGTTAGATTGTGGAATCCTGTGGCCTTGGAACATGACATCGGTTTGGATCCTGGTACCCTGTTGCCTGGGAACATGAAATCGGTTTGATTCTGGAAACCTGTGGCCTGGGTATATGACTGAGGTTTGATGGTGGTACCCTATGGCCTGGCAACAAGAGTGAGTTTTGATTCTGGATCCCTGTGGCCTGGGAACATGACTGAGGCGTGATTCTGGAAAACTGTGGCCTGGAAACATGACATCTGTTTAGATAGTGGAATACTGTGCCCTGGGATCCTGACTGAGCCTTGGTTCTGGAACCCTGTGGACTGGGAACATGACTGAGGTTTTATTTTGGAACCCTGTAGCCTGGGAACATAACTGAGGATTGATTCTGGAACGCTATGGCCTGGGAACATGACCTCGGTGGATTCTGGAATCCTGTGGCCTGGGAACATGAGAACGGTTTGACTCTGGAACCCTGTGGCCTGGGAACATGTCTGAGGTTTGTTGGTGGAAACCTGTGGGCTGGCAACATGACTGAGGTTTGAGTCTGGAAGACTGTGGCCAGGGAACATGATATTGGGTTGATTCTGGAAACCTGTATCCTGGGAACAAGACTGAGGTTTGCTGGTGGAACCCTGTGGCCTCGGAACATGACATCGGTTGGATTTTGGAACCCTGTAGCCTGGGAACATGACTGAAGTTTGATTGTGGAACCCTGTTGCCTGGGAACATGACAGAGATTTGTTTCTGGAAGCCTGTTCCCTGAGAACATGACTGAGGTTTGATTCTGGACACCTGTGGCCTGGGAATATGTCTGAGGTTTGATTGTTGAAACCTGTGGCCTGCGAACATGACTGAGGTTTGATTCTGGATCCATGTGTCCTGGGAATATGACTGAGGTTTGATTCTGGAAACCTGTGGCCTGGGAAAATCACTTAGGATTCATTGTCGAAACATTTGGCCTGGGATCATGACTGAGGTTTGATGGTGGAAAACTCTGGCCTGGCAAAATGACTGAGGCTTGATTCTGGAACCCTATGGCCTGGGAACTTGACTGAGGTTTGATGGCAGAAACCTGTGGACTGGCAACATGACTGAGGATTGACTGTGGAACCCTGTGTCCTGGAAACATGACTGTGGTCTGGTACTTGAAAACCATGGCCTGGGAACTTGACATTGGTTTGATTCTGGAACCCTGTGTCCTAGGAACATGATTGAGGTTTGATGGAGGAACCCTGTGTGCAGGGAACATGACTGAGGCTTGATGGTGGAACCCTGTGGCCTGGCAACAGGACTGAGGTTTGATGGTGGAACCCTGTTGCCTGGCAAGATGACTTAGGTTTGACTGTGGAACACTCTGGCCTGGGAACATGACTGAGGCTTTATGGTGAAACCGTGGCATGGCAATAGGACTGAGGTTTGATTGTGGATCCCTCTGGCCTGGGAATATGACTGAGCTTTAATTGTGGAACCTGTGGGCTGTGAACATGACTGGGATATATTTTTGAAACCTGTGTCTAGGGAACATGACTGAGGTTTTATTCTGGAACCCTGTGTCCTGGGAATATGACTGAGGTTTGACTATGGAAACCATTGACCTGTGAACATGAGTGATGTTAGATTGTGGAATACTGTGGCCTGGGAACATGACATCGGTTTGGATTCTGGTACCCTGTTGCCTGGGAATATGAAATCGGTTTGATTCTGGAAACCTGTGGCCTGGAAATATGACTGAGGTTTGATGGTGGTACCCTATGGCCTGGCAAGATGACTTAGGTTTGATTGTGGAACACTCAGGCCTGGGAACATGACTGAGGCTTGATGGTGGAACCCTGTGTCCTGGGAACATGAGAACGGTTTGATTCTGGAAACCTGTGGCCTTTGGAACATGTCTGCGGTTTGATGGTGGAAACCTGTGGCCTGGTAACATGACTGAGGTTTGATTCTGGAAGACTGTGGCCAAGGAACATGATATCGGTTTGATTCTGGAACCCTGTGTCCTGGGAACAAGACTGAGGTTTGCTTCTGGACGCCTGTGGGCTGGGAACATGACATCGGCTGGATTCTGGAACCCTGTGGCCTGGGAACATGACTGAGGTTTGTTTCTGGAAGCCTGTTCCCTGGGAACATGACTGAGGTTTGATTCTGGAACCATGTGTCCTGGGAATATGACTGAGGTTTGATTCTGGAAACCATTGGCCTGGGAACATGACTGATGTTAGATTGTGGAATCCTGTGGCCTGGGAACATGACATCGGTGGATTCTGGAACCCTGTGGCCTGGAAACATGAGAACGGTTTGATTCTTTAACCCTGTGGCCTGGGAACATGTCTGAGGTTAGATGGTGGAAACTTGTGGCCTGGCAACATGACTGACGTTTGATCCTGGAAGACTCTTGCCACGGAACATGATATCGGGTTGATTGTGGAAACCTGTGTCCTGGGAACAAGACTGAGGTTTGCTTCTGGAACCCTGTGGCCTGGGAACATGACTGAGGTTTCTTTCTGGATGCCTGTTCCCTGGGAACATGACTGAGGTTTGATTCTGGACACCTGTCTCTTGGGAGCATGACTGAGGTCTGATTTTTGAAACCTATGGCCTGGGAACATGACTGAGGTTTGATTCTGGAACCATGTGCCCTGGGAATATGACTGAAATTTGATTATGGAAACCATTGGCCTGGGAACATGACTGATGTTAGATTGTGGAATCCTGTGGCCTGGGAACATGACATCGGTTTGGATTTTGGTACCCTGTTGCCTGGGAACATGAAATCGTTTTGATTCTGGAAACCCGTGGCCTGGGAATATGACTGAGGTTTGACCGTGGTACCCTATGTCCTGGCAACAAGACTGAGGTTTGATTCTGGAAGACTGTGGCCAGGGAATATGATATCGGGTTGATTCTGGAACCCTGTGTCCGGGGAACAAGACTGAGGTTTGCTTCTGGAACCCTGTTCCCTGGGAACATGACTGAGTTTTGATTCTGCACACCTGTGTCCTGGGACCATGACTGAGGTTTGATTGTTGAAACCTGTGGCCTGCGAACATGACTGAGGTTTGATTCTGGAACCATGTGTCCTGGGAATATGACTGAGGTTTGATTCTGGAAACCTGTGGCCTGGGAAAATGACTGAGGTTTCATTGTGGAAACATGTGTCCTGGAATCATGTGTGTGGTTTGATGGCGGAACACTCTGGCCTGGCAAAATGACTGAGGCTTGATTCTGGAACCCTGTGGCCTGAGAACTTGACTGAGGTTTGATTGCAGAAACCTGTGGACTGGCAACATGACTGAGGCTTGATTCTGGAACCCTGTCGCCTGGGAACATGAATGAGGTTTGATTGTGGAACCCTGTGGCCTGGGAACATGACAGAGATTTGATTCTGGACACCTGTGTCCTAGGAACAAGACTGAGGTTTGATTGTTGAAACCTGTGGCCTGCGAATATGACTGAGGTTTGATTCTGGAACCATGTGTCTTGGGAATATGACTGAGGTTTGATTCTGGAAACCATTGGCCTGGGAACATGACTGATGTTAGATTGTGGAATCCTGTGGCCTTGGAACATGACATCGGTTTGGATCCTGGTACCCTGTTGCCTGGGAACATGAAATCGGTTTGATTCTGGAAACCTGTGGCCTGGGTATATGACTGAGGTTTGATGGTGGTACCCTATGGCCTGGCAACAAGAGTGAGTTTTGATTCTGGATCCCTGTGGCCTGGGAACATGACTGAGGCGTGATTCTGGAAAACTGTGGCCTGGAAACATGACATCTGTTTAGATAGTGGAATACTGTGCCCTGGGATCCTGACTGAGCCTTGGTTCTGGAACCCTGTGGACTGGGAACATGACTGAGGTTTTATTTTGGAACCCTGTAGCCTGGGAACATAACTGAGGATTGATTCTGGAACGCTATGGCCTGGGAACATGACCTCGGTGGATTCTGGAATCCTGTGGCCTGGGAACATGAGAACGGTTTGACTCTGGAACCCTGTGGCCTGGGAACATGTCTGAGGTTTGTTGGTGGAAACCTGTGGGCTGGCAACATGACTGAGGTTTGAGTCTGGAAGACTGTGGCCAGGGAACATGATATTGGGTTGATTCTGGAAACCTGTATCCTGGGAACAAGACTGAGGTTTGCTGGTGGAACCCTGTGGCCTCGGAACATGACATCGGTTGGATTTTGGAACCCTGTAGCCTGGGAACATGACTGAAGTTTGATTGTGGAACCCTGTTGCCTGGGAACATGACAGAGATTTGTTTCTGGAAGCCTGTTCCCTGAGAACATGACTGAGGTTTGATTCTGGACACCTGTGGCCTGGGAATATGTCTGAGGTTTGATTGTTGAAACCTGTGGCCTGCGAACATGACTGAGGTTTGATTCTGGATCCAAGTGTCCTGGGAATATGACTGAGGTTTGATTCTGGAAACCTGTGGCCTGGGAAAATCACTTAGGATTCATTGTCGAAACATTTGGCCTGGGATCATGACTGAGGTTTGATGGTGGAAAACTCTGGCCTGGCAAAATGACTGAGGCTTGATTCTGGAACCCTATGGCCTGGGAACTTGACTGAGGTTTGATGGCAGAAACCTGTGGACTGGCAACATGACTGAGGATTGACTGTGGAACCCTGTGTCCTGGAAACATGACTGTGGTCTGGTACTTGAAAACCATGGCCTGGGAACTTGACATTGGTTTGATTCTGGAACCCTGTGTCCTAGGAACATGATTGAGGTTTGATGGAGGAACCCTGTGTGCAGGGAACATGACTGAGGCTTGATGGTGGAACCCTGTGGCCTGGCAACAGGACTGAGGTTTGATGGTGGAACCCTGTTGCCTGGCAAGATGACTTAGGTTTGACTGTGGAACACTCTGGCCTGGGAACATGACTGAGGCTTTATGGTGAAACCGTGGCATGGCAATAGGACTGAGGTTTGATTGTGGATCCCTCTGGCCTGGGAATATGACTGAGCTTTAATTGTGGAACCTGTGGGCTGTGAACATGACTGGGATATATTTTTGAAACCTGTGTCTAGGGAACATGACTGAGGTTTTATTCTGGAACCCTGTGTCCTGGGAATATGACTGAGGTTTGACTATGGAAACCATTGACCTGTGAACATGAGTGATGTTAGATTGTGGAATACTGTGGCCTGGGAACATGACATCGGTTTGGATTCTGGTACCCTGTTGCCTGGGAATATGAAATCGGTTTGATTCTGGAAACCTGTGGCCTGGAAATATGACTGAGGTTTGATGGTGGTACCCTATGGCCTGGCAAGATGACTTAGGTTTGATTGTGGAACACTCAGGCCTGGGAACATGACTGAGGCTTGATGGTGGAACCCTGTGTCCTGGGAACATGAGAACGGTTTGATTCTGGAAACCTGTGGCCTTTGGAACATGTCTGCGGTTTGATGGTGGAAACCTGTGGCCTGGTAACATGACTGAGGTTTGATTCTGGAAGACTGTGGCCAAGGAACATGATATCGGTTTGATTCTGGAACCCTGTGTCCTGGGAACAAGACTGAGGTTTGCTTCTGGACGCCTGTGGGCTGGGAACATGACATCGGCTGGATTCTGGAACCCTGTGGCCTGGGAACATGACTGAGGTTTGATTCTGGAACCATGTGTCCTGGGAATATGACTGAGGTTTGATTCTGGAAACCTGTGGCCTGGGAAAATGACTGAGGTTTCATTGTGGAAACATGTGTCCTGGAATCATGTGTGTGGTTTGATGGCGGAACACTCTGGCCTGGCAAAATGACTGAGGCTTGATTCTGGAACCCTGTGGCCTGAGAACTTGACTGAGGTTTGATTGCAGAAACCTGTGGACTGGCAACATGACTGAGGCTTGATTCTGGAACCCTGTCGCCTGGGAACATGTCTGAGGTTTGTTGGTGGAAACCTGTGGGCTGGCAACATGACTGAGGTTTGAGTCTGGAAGACTGTGGCCAGGGAACATGATATTGGGTTGATTCTGGAAACCTGTATCCTGGGAACAAGACTGAGGTTTGCTGGTGGAACCCTGTGGCCTCGGAACATGACATCGGTTGGATTTTGGAACCCTGTAGCCTGGGAACATGACTGAAGTTTGATTGTGGAACCCTGTTGCCTGGGAACATGACAGAGATTTGTTTCTGGAAGCCTGTTCCCTGAGAACATGACTGAGGTTTGATTCTGGACACCTGTGGCCTGGGAATATGTCTGAGGTTTGATTGTTGAAACCTGTGGCCTGCGAACATGACTGAGGTTTGATTCTGGATCCAAGTGTCCTGGGAATATGACTGAGGTTTGATTCTGGAAACCTGTGGCCTGGGAAAATCACTTAGGATTCATTGTCGAAACATTTGGCCTGGGATCATGACTGAGGTTTGATGGTGGAAAACTCTGGCCTGGCAAAATGACTGAGGCTTGATTCTGGAACCCTATGGCCTGGGAACTTGACTGAGGTTTGATGGCAGAAACCTGTGGACTGGCAACATGACTGAGGATTGACTGTGGAACCCTGTGTCCTGGAAACATGACTGTGGTCTGGTACTTGAAAACCATGGCCTGGGAACTTGACATTGGTTTGATTCTGGAACCCTGTGTCCTAGGAACATGATTGAGGTTTGATGGAGGAACCCTGTGTGCAGGGAACATGACTGAGGCTTGATGGTGGAACCCTGTGGCCTGGCAACAGGACTGAGGTTTGATGGTGGAACCCTGTTGCCTGGCAAGATGACTTAGGTTTGACTGTGGAACACTCTGGCCTGGGAACATGACTGAGGCTTTATGGTGAAACCGTGGCATGGCAATAGGACTGAGGTTTGATTGTGGATCCCTCTGGCCTGGGAATATGACTGAGCTTTAATTGTGGAACCTGTGGGCTGTGAACATGACTGGGATATATTTTTGAAACCTGTGTCTAGGGAACATGACTGAGGTTTTATTCTGGAACCCTGTGTCCTGGGAATATGACTGAGGTTTGACTATGGAAACCATTGACCTGTGAACATGAGTGATGTTAGATTGTGGAATACTGTGGCCTGGGAACATGACATCGGTTTGGATTCTGGTACCCTGTTGCCTGGGAATATGAAATCGGTTTGATTCTGGAAACCTGTGGCCTGGAAATATGACTGAGGTTTGATGGTGGTACCCTATGGCCTGGCAAGATGACTTAGGTTTGATTGTGGAACACTCAGGCCTGGGAACATGACTGAGGCTTGATGGTGGAACCCTGTGTCCTGGGAACATGAGAACGGTTTGATTCTGGAAACCTGTGGCCTTTGGAACATGTCTGCGGTTTGATGGTGGAAACCTGTGGCCTGGTAACATGACTGAGGTTTGATTCTGGAAGACTGTGGCCAAGGAACATGATATCGGTTTGATTCTGGAACCCTGTGTCCTGGGAACAAGACTGAGGTTTGCTTCTGGACGCCTGTGGGCTGGGAACATGACATCGGCTGGATTCTGGAACCCTGTGGCCTGGGAACATGACTGAGGTTTGTTTCTGGAAGCCTGTTCCCTGGGAACATGACTGAGGTTTGATTCTGGAACCATGTGTCCTGGGAATATGACTGAGGTTTGATTCTGGAAACCATTGGCCTGGGAACATGACTGATGTTAGATTGTGGAATCCTGTGGCCTGGGAACATGACATCGGTGGATTCTGGAACCCTGTGGCCTGGAAACATGAGAACGGTTTGATTCTTTAACCCTGTGGCCTGGGAACATGTCTGAGGTTAGATGGTGGAAACTTGTGGCCTGGCAACATGACTGACGTTTGATCCTGGAAGACTCTTGCCACGGAACATGATATCGGGTTGATTGTGGAAACCTGTGTCCTGGGAACAAGACTGAGGTTTGCTTCTGGAACCCTGTGGCCTGGGAACATGACTGAGGTTTCTTTCTGGATGCCTGTTCCCTGGGAACATGACTGAGGTTTGATTCTGGACACCTGTCTCTTGGGAGCATGACTGAGGTCTGATTTTTGAAACCTATGGCCTGGGAACATGACTGAGGTTTGATTCTGGAACCATGTGCCCTGGGAATATGACTGAAATTTGATTATGGAAACCATTGGCCTGGGAACATGACTGATGTTAGATTGTGGAATCCTGTGGCCTGGGAACATGACATCGGTTTGGATTTTGGTACCCTGTTGCCTGGGAACATGAAATCGTTTTGATTCTGGAAACCCGTGGCCTGGGAATATGACTGAGGTTTGACCGTGGTACCCTATGTCCTGGCAACAAGACTGAGGTTTGATTCTGGAAGACTGTGGCCAGGGAATATGATATCGGGTTGATTCTGGAACCCTGTGTCCGGGGAACAAGACTGAGGTTTGCTTCTGGAACCCTGTTCCCTGGGAACATGACTGAGTTTTGATTCTGCACACCTGTGTCCTGGGACCATGACTGAGGTTTGATTGTTGAAACCTGTGGCCTGCGAACATGACTGAGGTTTGATTCTGGAACCATGTGTCCTGGGAATATGACTGAGGTTTGATTCTGGAAACCTGTGGCCTGGGAAAATGACTGAGGTTTCATTGTGGAAACATGTGTCCTGGAATCATGTGTGTGGTTTGATGGCGGAACACTCTGGCCTGGCAAAATGACTGAGGCTTGATTCTGGAACCCTGTGGCCTGAGAACTTGACTGAGGTTTGATTGCAGAAACCTGTGGACTGGCAACATGACTGAGGCTTGATTCTGGAACCCTGTCGCCTGGGAACATGAATGAGGTTTGATTGTGGAACCCTGTGGCCTGGGAACATGACAGAGATTTGATTCTGGACACCTGTGTCCTAGGAACAAGACTGAGGTTTGATTGTTGAAACCTGTGGCCTGCGAATATGACTGAGGTTTGATGGTGGTACCCTATGGCCTGGCAACAAGAGTGAGTTTTGATTCTGGATCCCTGTGGCCTGGGAACATGACTGAGGCGTGATTCTGGAAAACTGTGGCCTGGAAACATGACATCTGTTTAGATAGTGGAATACTGTGCCCTGGGATCCTGACTGAGCCTTGGTTCTGGAACCCTGTGGACTGGGAACATGACTGAGGTTTTATTTTGGAACCCTGTAGCCTGGGAACATAACTGAGGATTGATTCTGGAACGCTATGGCCTGGGAACATGACCTCGGTGGATTCTGGAATCCTGTGGCCTGGGAACATGAGAACGGTTTGACTCTGGAACCCTGTGGCCTGGGAACATGTCTGAGGTTTGTTGGTGGAAACCTGTGGGCTGGCAACATGACGGAGGTTTGAGTCTGGAAGACTGTGGCCAGGGAACATGATATTGGGTTGATTCTGGAAACCTGTATCCTGGGAACAAGACTGAGGTTTGCTGGTGGAACCCTGTGGCCTCGGAACATGACATCGGTTGGATTTTGGAACCCTGTAGCCTGGGAACATGACTGAAGTTTGATTGTGGAACCCTGTTGCCTGGGAACATGACAGAGATTTGTTTCTGGAAGCCTGTTCCCTGAGAACATGACTGAGGTTTGATTCTGGACACCTGTGGCCTGGGAATATGTCTGAGGTTTGATTGTTGAAACCTGTGGCCTGCGAACATGACTGAGGTTTGATTCTGGATCCATGTGTCCTGGGAATATGACTGAGGTTTGATTCTGGAAACCTGTGGCCTGGGAAAATCACTTAGGATTCATTGTCGAAACATTTGGCCTGGGATCATGACTGAGGTTTGATGGTGGAAAACTCTGGCCTGGCAAAATGACTGAGGCTTGATTCTGGAACCCTATGGCCTGGGAACTTGACTGAGGTTTGATGGCAGAAACCTGTGGACTGGCAACATGACTGAGGATTGACTGTGGAACCCTGTGTCCTGGAAACATGACTGTGGTCTGGTACTTGAAAACCATGGCCTGGGAACTTGACATTGGTTTGATTCTGGAACCCTGTGTCCTAGGAACATGATTGAGGTTTGATGGAGGAACCCTGTGTGCAGGGAACATGACTGAGGCTTGATGGTGGAACCCTGTGGCCTGGCAACAGGACTGAGGTTTGATGGTGGAACCCTGTTGCCTGGCAAGATGACTTAGGTTTGACTGTGGAACACTCTGGCCTGGGAACATGACTGAGGCTTTATGGTGAAACCGTGGCATGGCAATAGGACTGAGGTTTGATTGTGGATCCCTCTGGCCTGGGAATATGACTGAGCTTTAATTGTGGAACCTGTGGGCTGTGAACATGACTGGGATATATTTTTGAAACCTGTGTCTAGGGAACATGACTGAGGTTTTATTCTGGAACCCTGTGTCCTGGGAATATGACTGAGGTTTGACTATGGAAACCATTGACCTGTGAACATGAGTGATGTTAGATTGTGGAATACTGTGGCCTGGGAACATGACATCGGTTTGGATTCTGGTACCCTGTTGCCTGGGAATATGAAATCGGTTTGATTCTGGAAACCTGTGGCCTGGAAATATGACTGAGGTTTGATGGTGGTACCCTATGGCCTGGCAAGATGACTTAGGTTTGATTGTGGAACACTCAGGCCTGGGAACATGACTGAGGCTTGATGGTGGAACCCTGTGTCCTGGGAACATGAGAACGGTTTGATTCTGGAAACCTGTGGCCTTTGGAACATGTCTGCGGTTTGATGGTGGAAACCTGTGGCCTGGTAACATGACTGAGGTTTGATTCTGGAAGACTGTGGCCAAGGAACATGATATCGGTTTGATTCTGGAACCCTGTGTCCTGGGAACAAGACTGAGGTTTGCTTCTGGACGCCTGTGGGCTGGGAACATGACATCGGCTGGATTCTGGAACCCTGTGGCCTGGGAACATGACTGAGGTTTGTTTCTGGAAGCCTGTTCCCTGGGAACATGACTGAGGTTTGATTCTGGAACCATGTGTCCTGGGAATATGACTGAGGTTTGATTCTGGAAACCATTGGCCTGGGAACATGACTGATGTTAGATTGTGGAATCCTGTGGCCTGGGAACATGACATCGGTGGATTCTGGAACCCTGTGGCCTGGAAACATGAGAACGGTTTGATTCTTTAACCCTGTGGCCTGGGAACATGTCTGAGGTTTGATGGTGGAAACTTGTGGCCTGGCAACATGACTGACGTTTGATCCTGGAAGACTCTTGCCACGGAACATGATATCGGGTTGATTGTGGAAACCTGTGTCCTGGGAACAAGACTGAGGTTTGCTTCTGGAACCCTGTGGCCTGGGAACATGACTGAGGTTTCTTTCTGGATGCCTGTTCCCTGGGAACATGACTGAGGTTTGATTCTGGACACCTGTCTCTTGGGAGCATGACTGAGGTCTGATTTTTGAAACCTATGGCCTGGGAACATGACTGAGGTTTGATTCTGGAACCATGTGCCCTGGGAATATGACTGAAATTTGATTATGGAAACCATTGGCCTGGGAACATGACTGATGTTAGATTGTGGAATCCTGTGGCCTGGGAACATGACATCGGTTTGGATTTTGGTACCCTGTTGCCTGGGAACATGAAATCGTTTTGATTCTGGAAACCCGTGGCCTGGGAATATGACTGAGGTTTGACCGTGGTACCCTATGTCCTGGCAACAAGACTGAGGTTTGATTCTGGAAGACTGTGGCCAGGGAATATGATATCGGGTTGATTCTGGAACCCTGTGTCCGGGGAACAAGACTGAGGTTTGCTTCTGGAACCCTGTTCCCTGGGAACATGACTGAGTTTTGATTCTGCACACCTGTGTCCTGGGACCATGACTGAGGTTTGATTGTTGAAACCTGTGGCCTGCGAACATGACTGAGGTTTGATTCTGGAACCATGTGTCCTGGGAATATGACTGAGGTTTGATTCTGGAAACCTGTGGCCTGGGAAAATGACTGAGGTTTCATTGTGGAAACATGTGTCCTGGAATCATGTGTGTGGTTTGATGGCGGAACACTCTGGCCTGGCAAAATGACTGAGGCTTGATTCTGGAACCCTGTGGCCTGAGAACTTGACTGAGGTTTGATTGCAGAAACCTGTGGACTGGCAACATGACTGAGGCTTGATTCTGGAACCCTGTCGCCTGGGAACATGAATGAGGTTTGATTGTGGAACCCTGTGGCCTGGGAACATGACAGAGATTTGATTCTGGACACCTGTGTCCTAGGAACAAGACTGAGGTTTGATTGTTGAAACCTGTGGCCTGCGAATATGACTGAGGTTTGATTCTGGAACCATGTGTCTTGGGAATATGACTGAGGTTTGATTCTGGAAACCATTGGCCTGGGAACATGACTGATGTTAGATTGTGGAATCCTGTGGCCTTGGAACATGACATCGGTTTGGATCCTGGTACCCTGTTGCCTGGGAACATGAAATCGGTTTGATTCTGGAAACCTGTGGCCTGGGTATATGACTGAGGTTTGATGGTGGTACCCTATGGCCTGGCAACAAGAGTGAGTTTTGATTCTGGATCCCTGTGGCCTGGGAACATGACTGAGGCGTGATTCTGGAAAACTGTGGCCTGGAAACATGACATCTGTTTAGATAGTGGAATACTGTGCCCTGGGATCCTGACTGAGCCTTGGTTCTGGAACCCTGTGGACTGGGAACATGACTGAGGTTTTATTTTGGAACCCTGTAGCCTGGGAACATAACTGAGGATTGATTCTGGAACGCAATGGCCTGGGAACATGACCTCGGTGGATTCTGGAATCCTGTGGCCTGGGAACATGAGAACGGTTTGACTCTGGAACCCTGTGGCCTGGGAACATGTCTGAGGTTTGTTGGTGGAAACCTGTGGGCTGGCAACATGACTGAGGTTTGAGTCTGGAAGACTGTGGCCAGGGAACATGATATTGGGTTGATTCTGGAAACCTGTATCCTGGGAACAAGACTGAGGTTTGCTGGTGGAACCCTGTGGCCTCGGAACATGACATCGGTTGGATTTTGGAACCCTGTAGCCTGGGAACATGACTGAAGTTTGATTGTGGAACCCTGTTGCCTGGGAACATGACAGAGATTTGTTTCTGGAAGCCTGTTCCCTGAGAACATGACTGAGGTTTGATTCTGGACACCTGTGGCCTGGGAATATGTCTGAGGTTTGATTGTTGAAACCTGTGGCCTGCGAACATGACTGAGGTTTGATTCTGGATCCAAGTGTCCTGGGAATATGACTGAGGTTTGATTCTGGAAACCTGTGGCCTGGGAAAATCACTTAGGATTCATTGTCGAAACATTTGGCCTGGGATCATGACTGAGGTTTGATGGTGGAAAACTCTGGCCTGGCAAAATGACTGAGGCTTGATTCTGGAACCCTATGGCCTGGGAACTTGACTGAGGTTTGATGGCAGAAACCTGTGGACTGGCAACATGACTGAGGATTGACTGTGGAACCCTGTGTCCTGGAAACATGACTGTGGTCTGGTACTTGAAAACCATGGCCTGGGAACTTGACATTGGTTTGATTCTGGAACCCTGTGTCCTAGGAACATGATTGAGGTTTGATGGAGGAACCCTGTGTGCAGGGAACATGACTGAGGCTTGATGGTGGAACCCTGTGGCCTGGCAACAGGACTGAGGTTTGATGGTGGAACCCTGTTGCCTGGCAAGATGACTTAGGTTTGACTGTGGAACACTCTGGCCTGGGAACATGACTGAGGCTTTATGGTGAAACCGT